>NW_015172554.1:1783454-1861050 GCF_001447785.1 Gekko japonicus
GTGTATGGAAGGGGAGAAGCAACTTGTGGAGGGTGGCAGACAGAAAGGGGGGGGGGGGAGAGGAAGATTTAAGCACCCTTCACCAGTTGCAAGTCCTCCACACCAGAATATCCCTGAATGGCAGTTTTAGGGTATTCAGTGGTGTAGTCTGATGTACAATACAATTGAATAGCATTAGTGTATGGAAATTAGAAGGTCTTGATTCTAATTGTGAAGTAGCTTGAAGGCCTCCTGTGGGCTACAAGATGGAAAATAAATATGAGTT
The DNA here is from genome assembly GCF_001447785.1 of Gekko japonicus. NCBI lineage: Eukaryota > Metazoa > Chordata > Lepidosauria > Squamata > Gekkonidae > Gekko > Gekko japonicus. Next base: position 1,783,720 of record NW_015172554.1, read on the forward strand.
TGTGATGTGTGTTGTGAGTGATTGTTCAGCTTTTACTGCTAAAGAAGGCAGGCTCTGACTTCATGTAAAGGTTAGTGATTGGAGGATTTTAAAAAGTCACAAGTGTGTATATAATCTACAATTAGAAAAGAAAGTGCTTTGCAGTGTTGGTAAATCTGAAATGCATATAAGATGGCACAGCCAAAAATATTATAGGGTGAGGCCAAGGTAGTTTAGTCTTTTTGAATTTGTGATGCCACATGTAGTAATCTCTTGCCAGTTGATTCTGCTAAAAGTGAGGTAAATTAATCTGACCAAGAAAAAAATCCATGGTACAACTGAAATTATTTTTCTCAGAGAAAAATATCATTCAATTTACTGGTTTGAGTTCAAACACAGAACTGAACTATAACTCTTGAAATGTTTACCGAATTTTTAGCATTCACAGTTTTAATAAAGAATTGACATAACAAAATGCCACAGATATCTCTGGAAGTGACAGAATATACAATTCCTAGCTGAAAATTAATTGGATTCAAATGATAATTCAAGAAGGCAACCCTTGGTATGGATACCAAGCAGCTACATGCCAGCCACTTTTGCATGGCTCACAGGGCCGGTTCTCTGCCCAAGCAACTGAAGTGCTAGCAGCACTGGGCTGATGGTGGCGTGAGAGAAGGTTTTTCAGACCCATGAAATAAGTAGACTCAGATGGGTGTAATTCTGTTTAGGATGGCACAGTTGGTCTCTTATTCTCTCCAAACCTTGTGTTGCTTGTTGGTACACCATATCTTTGTAGGTAACATCGCCTTAGTTTGGTTCTCAAACAGAAAGGCTGTCTACCCTGGACTAGCTTGTGGTCTTTCAATACATATGGACAGTAAGTTAGCAAAATAATAATATCTGCTTATTGCTCAGAACTGGCACAGATACACATCCATTACTCAGCATTTGAGTTGTGTGAAACTGTTGAAAAGTATTGTTTTTTGAAATAGCAGGTAGTATTGTCAGGCATTCTTCCCCTTTGTGCTAAAAATTGAGGTTCAGTAACCTTTTTGAGGAGCTGTGGTGGCTCAAGTGGTTAAGACGCTGAACTGCAGGCTGTGGAAGGTCGGTAGTTCAGCAGTTCGAGACCCGAGTTGCCACATGACGGAGTGAGCTCCCATCTCTAGTTCCAGCTCCTGCCAACCTAGCAGTTTAAAAGCAAGAAATTGCAAGTAGATAAATAGGTACCACTTCGGTGGGAAGGTAACAGCGTTCCGTGCGCCTTGGTGTTTAGTCATGCCAGCCACATGACCACGGAAACGTCTTTGGACAGCGCTGGCTCTTCGGCTTGAAGCGGAGATGAGCACCGCAACCCTAGAGTCGGATTCGACTGGCTTTCGAGCAAGGGAACCTTTACCTTTTAACCTTTTTGGAGCATTCTTATTGGTTATTCCCATCAAAGTACTTGAGGCTGCTGCACTGGAAGTGGTGATTGCAAGATCAATCATACTAGCACTGTACACATTTTCAAGAAGGGACCTGTCCTTTTCCAGCTCAACACTCCTTAAGACTCCATGTTGTCTGGAAGAGCTAACAAATTGTTTTAAGGCCCTCTTAGGGAATCCAGAGTAGCCTTGATGTAGCAAGCTGAACAGAGCCCTGCAGAAAGCTTAGGAGCATGATGTTTAAGCCACTGAGACACAAAAGCACGCAGGATTGAAGACCTAGTCCAGCAGGTTAGTTTATCCTCCATTATACAACAGAGTGGTCTTATTATTGTAGAGATGGTGCTATATCATTCCCCCATCAACGAAGGAAATAAGTATTACAGTGCAATCCTGTGCAGAGTTCCTCCCATCTAAGCAAAATTGAAATCAGTGGATTTAGATTGGGGTTAATGCTGCACTGGATTGCAGTGTGATGATTTAAAAATTACTTAAGTAGTTCGATTGTTGCAACTTTCTGACTTACTGTACAAGTTGCAATCAATATTGAACACTAAAACAATTAACTGACTGCTACTCAATGAGGGGCACAAAACAAACAAACACTACCCTTAGTCTGAATGGCTGCATTTTAAATTGTAGCTTTTAAATATTGGACAATCCCCCCCCCCTGCAATTGGTGTTCAACTTGTAGTTTCATGAAGCATTGAAACAATACAATTAATTAAAAATCCATTTATCATCCAAAAGTCTCCATAGGGTTTGGTTCACAGCACTTAAAACTATTATACAGCCTTGGTCACTGTTTTTTCCTTTAATTAAGAAGCAGTAACATACAGATGCTTCATGCAGAAACCAGTTTAACAGTTTGCTCTTTTAAACTTCTAGTGTAGACAGATATTTCTCCTCATTGCTTAATATCTTTTGCAAAGTGGTTGCACTGCTCAAGATAAGTTGAGATGTTTACTATTGCTAGTTAGCATCTTCTCAATCACACCCACTTAAGCCTAGTGTGAGATAGAGTGGCTAATAGAATAAGCTGCAAGACAGACGTTTCTGGTTTAAATCTTAGTAATAAATTGCCTATGGCAAGTCTTAGTCTTAGCTTTAATTTTTTTACGTATAGATAATACTGGCCTACGTAAGAAGAGCCCTGCTGGATCAGATGAGTGGTCCATGTGGTCCAGCATCCTGTCTCACAGAGGGTAACCAGTTCCTCTGGAGAGAACAATGGCCCTACCTCACAGGGCCATTGTGAATTGCTCAGTGGTCTATGTGAATCTGCAGCTTTCTTTGGATTTTGGGAAAAGTGTGGATATCTTGTTTAAACTACCTAGTTGGTATAGAACAAATTGCTTAAACTGTCCTGGGAATGGGATAAAATTAAGACTTTTGTTGCTGTAGCTTGGCTATAATTAACAGCTTTAGTATTTGCTGGCTAAAAGGCTAACATATAGTAGGATCCAAAACCAGAAATATAATTTATGTAACCCGTGCTTTCACGCTGTATTTATGTGTGAGAAGCTAGTAACAAAACACCAGTACTATACATCCACTGAAATAATAATATGATAAACGTTTTGAATAAGGGGAATGAAGAAACCTGAGCCAGATTGAGGTGACGAGAGAGGAGGTCCTAAAACTGATAGACAACTTAAAAACTGATAAATCACCAGGCCCAGATGGCATACATCCGAGAGTTCTGAAAGAACTCAAATGTGAACTTGTGGATCTCCTGACAAAAATATGTAATCTTTCCTTAAAATCTGCCTCCATTCCTGAGGACTGGAAGGTAGCTAATGTCACTCCCATCTTTAAAAAGGGTTCCAGAGGAGATTCGGGAAATTACAGGCCAGTCAGTCTGATGTAGATACCGGGTAAATTGGTGGAAACCATTATTAAGGAAAGAATTAGTAGGCACATAGATGAACAAAACCTATTGAGGCAGACTCAGCATGGGTTCTGTAAGGGAAGATCTTGTCTCACTAATCTGTTAATGTTCTTTGAGGGGGTGAACAAACATGTGGACAAGGGGGATCCAATAGATATTGTTTACCTTGACTTCCAGAAAGCTTTTGATAAAGTTCTTCATCAAAGGCTCCTAAGTAAGCTCAAAAATCATGGGATAAAAGGACAAGTCCTTTTATGGATCAAAAACTGGCTAATTAATAGAAAACAGAGAGTGAGTATAAATGGGCAATTTTTTCAGTGGAGGGTGGTAAGCAGTGGGGTACCGCAGGGATCAGTACTTGGTCCACTGCTTTTTAACTTGTTCATTAATGATTTGGAGATGGGAGTAAGCAGTGAAGTGGCTAAATTTGCGGATGATACAAAGTTGTTCAGGGTGGTGAAAACCAGTGAGGATTGTGAGGCACTCCAAAGGGATCTGTCAAAGATGGGCGAGTGGGCGTCAACATGGCAAATGGGGTTCAATGTGGCCAAGTGCAAGGTGATGCACATTGGAGCCAAAAATCCTAAATATAAATACACGTTGATGGGGTCTGAACTGGCAGAGACTGATCAAGAGAGAGATCTTGGAGTTGTAGTAGATAACTCACTGAAAATGTCGAGACAGTGTGTGACTGCAATAAAGAAGGCCAATGCTATGCTGGGGATTATTAGGAAGGGTATTGAAAACAGATCAGCCAATATAATAATGCCCCTATATAAATCAATGGTGAGACCTCATTTGGAATACTGTGTGCAGTTCTGGGCACCACACCTTAAAAAGGATATTATAGCTTTGGAAAAAGTGCAGAAAAGGGCAACTCGAATGATAAAAGGGTTGGAACACTTTCCCTATGAGGAACGGTTAAGGCGCTTAGGGCTCTTTAGCTTGGAGAAACGACGACTGAGGGGTGACATGATTGAGGTGTATACGATTATGCATGGGATAGAGCAGGTAGAGAAAGAGGTACTTTTCTCCCTTTCTCACAATACAAGAACTCGTGGGCACTCCACGAAATTGCTGAGCGGTCGGGTTAGAATGGATAAAAGGAAGTACTTCTTCACCCAAAGAGTGATTCACACATGGAATTCACTGCCACAGGAGGTGGTGGCGGCTAGAAGCATGGACGGCTTCAAAAGGGAATTAGATAGACATATGGAGCAGAGGTCCATCAGTGGCTATTAGCCACAAGGTATAGATAGGGGCTCTGGGGCAAGTGATGCTCTGTCTTCTTGGTGCTTGGGGGGGGGCAACAGTGGGAGGGCTTTTAATGTCCTGGCCCCACTGGTGGACCTCCTGATGGCATCTGGTATTTTTGGCCACTGTGTGACAGAGTGTTGGACTGGACGGGCCTTTGGCCTGATCCAACATTGGCGTCTCTTATGTTCTTATGTTAAGAAGCAAACATATACTCCAGCTTGTCTTTTGGTATGCTTTTAAAAACAGCCTGCATCAGTTCTGTAAAGGAGCATGAGAAGTCTGGGGTCAGACATCAAATAAACAGGCCTGTAATCTTTTCTTCCTGCCACTGATATATTGGGGCATCAGAGAACCAGTAGTCATGTATCTCTAGATAGCAGCTAGGGCTACTGATGGTAACTTTCCCTATATTTGATTTAGCCCTCTACTGCTAAATTGATAGGGGAAAATAATTCTAGAATAAGGTATTGTTTGGAGGCGTTCTACAGCGTAATTTACATGGATTATGCCACCCACACTGATTCTGCTAGATCAGGGGTGTTGAACTAATTTGTTATGAGGGCCAGATCTGACATAAATGAGACCTTGTTGGACCATGCCATATGTGTCATAAATGTAATGCCAGGTAGCAGAGATATAAACAAACACAGTTAAAGGTTTTTTTTAACTTAAAATAAAAACATGCTTAAAACATTAGCACTTGCAATATTTTGTTTATTTAACAGTCTGTGATAACTGACACCTCTTGCTCTGAATTATTGCATCAAAATGTCTGTGCTGTAGCAATTTTGAATATGCTGTTCAGGTGTATATCTGTAAGCTGCAAACCTACTTTTGATTTATTGACATTCATTACAGAAATCTCATGGATTTGGGAAAACATGAAATGGCAGGGCATTGCGAGCTTTTGCACATAAATTGCTTCTTGTGCTGGTCAAGAACTTTGATGGCATCATGACACAGAATGAGGGCTATGTGCTTGCCTACAAAACTATAGTCTTCCCAGCAAAATAACTTCAACTCCTATGAGGTGGTGAAAGAATAGAGAGACAGCCATGTATAGTGGTCAATATCAGCCTGTTATCTGGTTAGTCTAGGTTCAAAATCCCCAGTCTACAATAGAAATGTCCTGGGTGAACTTGGTCTAGACACACTCAAATCCATCCACCTCACTGGCTTGTTGTTATGCCTCATCTAAATAGTTCATATTGCTTTCCTACTAAGAAAGACTGGATCATGAGGGCATGAATACAGTGAAAAACAAGACGGGAACCCAGTTGCATCCAGGAGAGCCACAGCATAATGAGCCCAACAAAACACACACACACGCACAGCATAACAAGCCCAACAAAACACACACACACACGCACAGCATAACAAGCCCAACAAAATACACACACACTGTAGCAAGGCGCACAAAAGCTCATACCTTAAATAAAACTTTGTTGGTCTTAAGGTGCTTTGTATTTCTTCCATGCAATTGAGTCAGCAAAGTGAAGGGGAGGAACCTCCGCCAATGGAAGGGGGGAAAGGCTTGCCTTTGTCTCCTGTGCGATTGAGGGGGCCTGGCCAGAAAGCAAGCTCTGACTCATTCTTTCCCTCCCCCTGGAAGGAGGAGGGGGAGGAGCCTCAACCAATGCAGAGAACAGAGGCTTGCCTATCTCTCCTGTGTGATTGAGAGAGTCTGGCAAACCAAGCTGCGATGCAGCAGTAGCAGAACTGAAGAAGGAAGCAGGAGAGCCAATTGTTCAAGGGCTGGATAGGAGCACGTCGTGGGCCAGATCCGGCCTGCAGGGCATATGCTTGACCCCCCTGTGCTAGACCCACTGCCTCTTGAATTGGCAGCAGTTGCTGTGAGGATCAACAGAATATTGCTGTGGCTTGTGGAGTCACAGCATCTAGACCTCCATCTACACATGTTGGTCTGTTCTTCCTTGTCCATATTTTTGGGCTGTTCAGGGGATGGTAGAACCGTGTGATAATTCCATCATATTTCCTTGTGATTCTTCAAGGCAAGACCCATCTGATTGACATTGCTTCTCCATCAGTATATTGTGGTATATAGTTCTCAGCTACTGAAACCTGTATACATGAAACTTGGTGCTCTAGACAAAGCCTGTATAACAGATTTTTTAAAAACCGAAAAAAATCAGAACCTCCCCCCCCAGTACCCCTAATTGCAGTTGTCTCAGGTGGTGGGATGGGTTTCTTGACTGAGTGTGAGTGCAGACCTTCAGGAAGTCATAGGCTTTGGATTTCCATGAGTAGTCCATTGCCGCCAGAGGATAATGGCACATTTTTAAAATATGTGGTCTTGGATACCCCAAACAAAGACTGCAATCAGAATCTAAAGGAAGAAGCAGATGAGTTTTGGGCAGTGCTAGAGCAGCTGGGTGGGCCCTGCTTTTCCAGAACTAAGTGGCATGTTAGAATTCTTTCTGCTATCAAACACTAGGCTTGGAGGATGAGGGAGAAGAATTAGTGTTAAAAGAGTGGGGATGTCAAGAGAAGAGGGGAAAGTGAGAATCCTTTTGCTAAAATAGTCTTTGCCTTGATTCTCAGATATTTGTGCACAGCACTAGGATGTGCTTCTGCCATCTGTACACATAGATATTTGGTGGTGTATTGGGGAGTGAATACCTTGTAACCATCTGAGGAAAAAATCACCCACTATTTTCCTTTAATAAAGGGTTGTGTGGGAGAAAAATTCTACACATTGATGTTGCATGCAAATCTCGAAGAAATGCAGTGCCTCAGTCATGCCGAAGTCCTAACTGTTTGTGCCATTGACTTTAGAGACTGGCTGCCCCTGAGAGGAATGGGGCTGAGGTTTGTTTGTTTGTTTGGCTAATGTTGCTACTATAACATCAGGTCAGACAACATTAGGCAGTTTTCCAGTGAGGGCCAAGGCAAACCGCAGGAGAATGACAGCCATCATACTGACATGAAGTTACCAGAAGGTTCAGTATGGGACTCTTAGTCTTAGTTTCCCTCCTTGTAAAATGTGAGTAGTGACTACCATAATGAAGCTATAAGAAGAAATGAGAGGCTGTAAATCACTTCACATTCAATATCCTGTTAACGATCAGTATTACCTTTACTGGTATTGGTGGTAGAAGCAGTGAGCTGATGGTCTTTCTTATGAGTAGGCGCATGCTGAAGAATTGAAGCAAAGAAGATTACAGTTTATAGATAGAAAACAAAGCAAGAAGTTAGCTGAGATTTGAAATGTTTATGGGGGGGATAGTTTAATTTTTTTTCCCCAAATATATAGCTTAATATGCTCTGAATTCTTGGACTAATAATAGTAAAGTAAAACACAAAACATTCAATTTGTTCAAATCACAACCCTAATTAAAGCAGGAAAAAACAAATTGTTGCCTCCAGTCCCCAGCCTTCTAGCAAGCCTAGCCTTGTCCAAGTGTGTGTGTGGGGGGGAGAGTGTGTCAGGTCTGGCTCCTGTTTGGCCATAAGACTGCCTCCCTAGATACCTTTGCTGTCTTGAGTTTGATATGATTGAAAACATCAGAGTGAAATTTAGAGGTTCTCTGCAGCAAGATCTTTGGTGTCTTGCGTTAAGGATGTGAGCTACTGAACATCTGGCTGTGGCACAGAAATAGGGCTCTGGCAAGGAAATTGTGCCAGAGAGAACCCAAGTGCAGGGCTGGTGTATGGGAGGTTATGTCCGTAACAAGCAACTGTGTAGAAGAACTTTTGACTCAGGCGGATGTATACTTTTGGGCCAGGTTGCATTGTTTCTTGGAAGTGTCAGGGCATTGGCAACACTTGAAACATTTTTGGGGTCAAAGAAGGTTCTGGGAAGGAAAACTGCCTTGCATGGGGGAGATGTTTGGGTACAAGGCATCTATATACTAATACCGAAGTCGCCCTCTGGTGTGCGGATAGCTAAATCCGCGCACCTGGGGGGGAGGGAGAGTTTTGTGCACATGTGGGGCGGTCCCCAGGTGTGCACAAAAATCTAAAAAGTTTTTTAAAATATCGGGGGGAGGAACCGGCGGGATGGGGGGAGTGGAGAGCTTACCTGCTCCTGCTGGTTCCTTCTACGCCTGCTGAGTTTGCAGCTCCCCCCCTCCCCCCGCGTGAGTTTCGCGGGTCTTCTTTCTTGTTTTTGTATATTTAGCAGATGCATTGTCATAAGAATGTAAGAACCCTGCTGGAATGAACCAGGGATCCATCTAGTCATTCTTCCAACAGAAGATAGCTAGGTGCTTCTTTTCTTTTGTTTATTCTTTCCATCTGATATTCAGAGGTATGCGGCTTCCTTATATAAAGTTACCATTTCGTTAGCTTAGCTAATAGCAGTTGATAGATTTATGGAGGATAAGTCTACTCACATATATTGGCATATACATGTAGATACAAAATCCATGTAGAGTAAAATTAGAGTTGCAAAATAAAGAAACAGAGTAACAACATAATAAAACCTAATTCATAGTATCACTTATCAGGACCTGTGACCATGGCACTGCAAAGAAACTTTGCTACTATTTCAGTTATTTCTTTTCTTTTTTTTTGTAATCATTTTAATTAATTTTAAATTAAAGCACAATACAACGTAATACAGTGCATCCGTCTACAAGAACAGTCCTGTTTCTGCTAATCGTTCTATAAGATCTCTAAGATGTAGGTAATCATGCCAGTGAGATTGTTGCTGCATTTTTTCATCAAAGTATATTTTGTCCAGAATTTTGCCCTTGGAAACTAAATCGAAGGGGTGACTCAAGTTTGCTTTTTTCCAGTCTATGTAGGCATTTTGCCTGGCCCAAACCAGTCTTGATATTTGAAGGTGGAAAGTTGAGATAACCCAGTGGAAGGGAGTAGATTATTATTGTTATCCCATGTCTTGATAGTTGTTTTCAGAAGGATATTTGTATTGACGCTTTTTGGTCTTAGAGTTGGCTTGATCCAAAAAATCTCCTGCAGGTCATAGGGTGCTGTGTAATATTGCTCAATTGTTTTCCATTGTTTTTCCTGACCTTTGTGTTGCATTTGTACCGCCCATGCAAGAATCGCGGCTTGATGGTGCACCCGAAGCGAGGGGAGATTGAGCCCTCCCTGCTTATCTGTTCTGTGCGTGACGTCATAATTTATTCTAGATTTTTTTCCATCCCAAAAGAAACGTGTTAAAAGCATCTGCCAGGAGTCTACGTCCCTTTTGGTAATGGGGATGGAGAGCATTTGGAAAAGAAATATAAATATAAATGTAGGCATTATGAGACTTTTTATCAAATGAAACCTGTCTGGAAGCGATAGTTTAAGCATTTTCCAGATTTCTATGTCAGTTATTTCTGTATCTGGGAGATGTCTTTGTTGTTGTTCAGTCGCACAGTCGAGTCCGACTCTTCGCGACCCCATGGACCAGCTCCCGCCAGGCCCTCCTGTCTTCCGCCGTCTACTGCTTTGTTAAAAAATCTTTTATAAGCTAGTGGCCATTGCCACATGTTGTGGCAGTGAATTCAGTCAGTTAATTATGCATTGAATAGTTTCGTTTGGATTTTCTTTGCATGGGATTTTTTATAAGCCTAAACTTATGTTTTTAATATGTCATTGTTTTAATAGCATATTTTCTGAACTAAAAAGCCTTAAACTGGGGGTGTCGAACTCATTTGTTATGAGGGCCAGATCTGACATAAATGGGACTTTGTTGGGCCAGGCCATGTGTGTTATAAAATGTAATGCCAGGTAGCTGAGACATAAACTTTATAAAGGACGCAAGCACAAAGATTTTTTGTACTTAAAATAAAAACATGCTTAAAACATTAGCTCTGTAAGCTGCAAGCCTACTTTTGATTTATTGACATTCACCACAGAAATCTCATGCTCAGAGTTCTTAATCTAGGACCCAGGTTAAAACATGAAATGGCTGAGTGATTTAGAGAGTCTGCCGAAGCAAGCTATGATACAGCAGCAGAACTGGAAGCAGGAGATGGCCAGTTCCACTGCGGGCCTGATGGAAGCCCTCTGGGGGCCTGATCCGGCCCCCAGGCAGCATCTTTAACACCCCTGCCTTAAACCTTCTAGCTTTTCCTCATGCTGAATGTGCTCCAGCCTCTCAGTCAGTCTGTCTATTTTTCTGTAGCTTTTCCACCTCTGTGAAAGCATCTTTAAGATGGGGCAGATCATTGGCTACTGATGTCCTCCTGTCCCTTGGTAACCCTGCCTTTACTGACAGATAAAAGATGAGAAGTCCTTTGAATCATGAAAATAGTGTGATGGAAATCTGTTGGTATGGCTTTATGCCTGGTTTCCAATGTGTACTCTTGAGAGGATCACAGTTTCTGTTGGTCACTTAATTACTAGCATTGGATCCAGTGAGCCATGAATAAATAGTCTGCCAAATGAAATAGGCATGCCCAAAATGGTCATCTCTGGCTTTTTAAAGATTACTGTATGCTAGGAAGTCCTGGTAGTTTTTATGTTCAAGCTGTTGAGGTCTGCTCCTGCTTGTATAATTGTGTTCAGTTTTTTCCTTACCAGGGTTTAGCATGTGTGCGGCTAAGAGACTGGGCAAATCTACTGTTAGCCATTTGCCAAGAGCACAGTCTGATGGCATTACCCAAATTTAGGCTTGCTTGAATTACACTGCATCTGTGGTTGAGGATTTTTCTGTACTCCAAACCAGTATCAAACCCAGCAAAACCCAACACATGATTAAACATGCTTTGACTGAAGTGCTCAGTTTCATACGTGTAAATGGACTTAAGCATTCCAAAAACTCACTGGCTCGCCAAACTATTGTTCAGCTTCAGTGAGTAGCTATAAAACAGAATTTGATGTTAATTTCAAGCATTTGGAATGGAACATTATCTAAGGCAGAAGAAAATTGTGAAGTATTACTTAGCATGTTCGTATCAGTGTTCAAAGTGCTTTGCACCCATTATCTTAATCTTTATTGAATCCCTGTAAGTATTAACACCATTATAAGTTTGTGGCAGGTGAGATTTGAACAGGGGATCTCTCAAATCACAGGTTATTGTACGAGTCACTACATAACTCCAGGTCACAATTCTAATGATTTACATATGTTTACAAAAGAATTAATACTGCCAAGCTGCTCTCAGCTCCATTCTAATAGTAACTGTCTCTGAAGCCTATGCTGGTCTAGGCATTGCAGTCATGTTGAGGGTGGGGTGTCAGCTTATCTTGTTGTGTTTGGCTGAAGATGGCTAAAAACTAAATAATAAATTTATTTAGGTTGTCTTTTCTCCCACCTTACCCTCTTTGTGTATGAAAAGGATCCTAAGCATATGTATTATGAAGCTTTATACTTAGTTCTTGACTGAAGGTGGGTACTGAGTTACGACATCATGGTCAGATATATTCTGGTGCTTGAATAGCAGAACATTACAGATGAAGGAAAGAATGATTTTACATAGCTACCAGAGTAAGCTGCTGCTGTATGTTTAAATAGCATTAAAAACTATCAGGTAGTTTTATTTATGGTATGGTGCATCTTGCTTAAAATCTCACTGAACATATATAACGGATTTCCTTTTTTGAGCATATATCTCCTTTGTTTCAGATAATATCCCCGAAGAGCTGAAGGACCCATTCTATATAGATCAGTATGAGCAAGAACATATTAAACCACCTGTCATCAAGCTGTTACTGTCCAGTGAGCTGTACTGCCGTGTCTGCAGCCTCATTTTGAAAGGGGATCAGGTGGCTGCTCTACAGGGACACCAGTCAGTCATCCAGGCTCTGTCTCGGAAAGGGATTTACGTCATGGAGAGCGATGATACACCTGTGTCTGAATCTGATCTCAGCAGTGCGCCAATCAAAATGGTTAGCTTAAGAGAAGAGAGCTTAACTTTTTCTGTACAGCTGCAGCTGTCCTGGTGTTTCAGTGAAACTCCTGTGTTAATTTATATGGGTATTGGGTTTTTTTTATGCTGACTCTCAACAGAAAAGTTGTTAAGGTGGTGTACAAGAGCAAAAATAAGACCACCGAGTCTATCATATAAAATCAGTAAAAAAAAGAACAGTTAAAAATTTTAAAAGCAGTGGGATACAGTAAAGCAGATACTCCACCTTTCTCCCAACGCAGACAGGACTCAAGATGGATAACAACAAAAAATGCAATACAAAAATAATAATCTATTGAAATTTTAAAAACATGTTGTTAAAGCAAGTAAGCCAGAATGTGCGTATATAATCTTTACACCTCCCTCACAGTCTCTTTGGATAGCCGTGTTTAACAGAAGGCCCCAAGGGTCAATAACTGTTCCATCCCTTCCAGGAGGCTGATCAGTATCAAGGGGCAGCAGTGGCTGGGTGATAGCAGATCATGTGCTAGAGATGGGGGAACTGCTACATGGGTCCACATTTGGAGAGATGGTCCTTCAGATATGTGAGCTGCCAGTTCATGAAGGGCTTTAAAAGTAAGAACCAGCTTCTTAAATTAAAAATAAATAGGCTGCCAGTGAAGAGACTTTGGGACCATGAAATGTGATCCCAGTCACCTACCTTAGTTAGCAGGTTTGTGGCTGTATTCCAGAACAATGGAAGTTTCCAAACAGTGTGCAAAGGTGGTGTTGCAGAAAGAGCATTGCAGTAGCCTAGTTTGAATGTGGTCAGAGCATGGATAGCAGTAGCCAATATTATAAAGTCCCCAGTTTTCTTGAGAATCATTTGAATCAACTTGTTGAATCAATATCCGAAGGACCTCCTCCACCCATATGCGCCCATCAAGCAGCTCCAGTCTCAGACCAGGGATTATTAATACTTCATCCATTCAGGTCAGTAGAAACTGTTTCTGCTTAGGCTTTGTCAATAGTCACTCACATTCTGTGGAAAAGCCGTTTTGAGGATGTAAAGAAGGCCCAAACCTTGCTCTGTAAATTAAACCTTTTTCAGGTGTGATTTTGGTGGCTTGTTAGTAGAATGGCTTAATAGTCCCCTATTGTATTTCTGTGAATTTTACTGATGTAAACTACTTTGATTTCCTGTTGATCAGGAGCAAAAAAGATTTAAATAATAAGTTCTAATTTGTTCTTAGAGTCCTCACATGGCAATGATTGATGCTCTTATGATGGCCTACACTGTGGAAATGATCAGCATTGAAAAAGTGGTTGCAAGTGTCAAACGTTTTTCTACATTCAGTGCCTCAAAGGAATTGCCCTATGATCTGGAGGATGCAATGATATTCTGGATTAATAAGGTAACTGTTATAAATAGTGCCTTAATATATAGATGTGAGTGCATCCAAGTTGAAATTTAACTGAAAGGTCTGTTGTGGGGAAAAATTGTGTAAAAGCTAAGGTATTAATATATTTTAAATTTATTTTCCCAAACAATACATTATTTGCGTTACAGAATATTACCTTCAGTTAGATAAGTCTTTTTTGATTTACTGAAATGTCCAAATTTGATTACTGACATTTTGAGATTCAAAGCAGTTTGTTGGATAGCTTTGTACATGTTCATTAGCAAAATCACTCAAATTGCATACTGAAAAGAAAGTTCTCTTTGTATTGATGTCTTTTTGCATTGACGTCATCATTTGGTTATACGTTCAATGGTATTGAGCAGCTCAAAATGAAAAGTATATTATATAGGATTTGGGTTGTCAGGTGGGTGTCTGTGTTATAACTGTGGACATAAACTTGCTGGTCCCTGCGTACAGAAAGTGGCACAATGAACTATCCATGGACAAGACAGAGACTTTTGTGTGTTTATGGGAGAAGAGCCTAGGAGCAAAGGAAGTCATAAGGAATAGGAAAGAAAAGAAAGGAAGACAGGAACACAAAGAAAAAAACACCGTTCTAGTTGCTGGAAAAATCCCAGCTGCCTGGTTAACCTACGTGACTGAAAGAATGCTGGTTAGAAATTTGATGTGTTTTTACAGCCCTAAATCAAATAATAATATTGACGGAGCAAATGCCTGAATGAGACATCACTGTTAGGCTAATCTCTGTCTCTTAACGTCACAGTGGGTCTCCCCTTCTTTCAGTGTATGGTATACTTCATAAACCTGCTTCCGCTGTCTCTATGGGATTGAGTCATATGTGAACTTCAGTGCAGAAATAGAGAGAACAAAGTTAAAGACCAAAGTGGCTGAACCAAAATGATCGAAAGACTTTAGGGAAAGGGAAAATAGTTGTGTCATTATCTTCTTTGTTGTTTTTAGGTGAACCTTAAAATGAGAGAAATAACTGAAAAAGAGATAAAATTAAAACAGCACCTACTGGAAAGCCCAGGTCACCAAAAGGTAAAACATACACTACTAGATTCATTGTGGAGTTAACGTTTATACATGGGGTTCTAAATGTATTACTTGAAAACAAGTCTCACTGTGTTTCATAGTGCTTATTTCTAAGTAATTCTACTTAATGTCATAGACTTTGTACTGGTTGTCTTGCACTTTCTTTGTATATAATTCTGAGCTCTGTGTGATTGTGAGATAATTGGTTTCTTCTTCATTCTGACTCCTGTTCCCTGGGTCCATGCATATTTAGTTTCTCCTATTTACTGGAGTAGAAAGATGTCTCTCTGTGTGCTGGCCACTCGTACATAGATGTGTCTCAACTTCAAGGTGTACGGAGAATGTGCAGGTTGCTCTGCTTCTTTGAATTAGAGCCATTGCACTTAACCATTATTTTAGTCCTGTGTTAAACCAGATTATAGTTATAATGGTGACATTTTTACCTTTGAATGCTCTCTCTTGGAGGAAAGAAACTCAAGTATTGAAATAGCCTGAGGCATTCGTCACTTGTTCTGAAGATCTTTCAGGGTCACATGTGCAGTACACACTTGATCTGAAGAAAACCAGAAACTTAACAAATACTAATAAAGCACGTACTGCGTTAAAACTTGGAAGGACTAACAGTGTATATGTGCAGCTCTTCCTGCCCCATCCCTCCCTTCTCCCTTTATCTGTTCCAATGCACTAATATTTTAAAAGGATGCTACACTTTCATTACTGGAGAATATAACCTTTTCTTCCAGATATAAATGGCTTCAAAGTTGATCCAATTTTGTGAAGACTTTGGTCAAACAGTAGTGAATACAGTTGCGTCGTGATTATGCAACACTAAGTGCTCCTATATGTTGTGTTAGATTGGTGCTGAGTAAATAATCTTTTCAGTATCCCACAATGTAGAATGAAGTTTTTCGACATAGACCTATGAGATTCTTTAATTCGGTGCTATTATGTGTTTCTGGTGATACTGTCTACTGAGTATTTTTGGTTGCTTGTAGATATCAAATCATTCCACGATATGAAAGTGTCTGTGGATTGGGTGCATCTAAGTATTGCTTATAACTTGCTCTGCTGATATTCCTTTCCTGTTCCTACATTCCCTTCCCTGCTTCCTGAGCAGTCTCCCTCCAAATGGTATTGGAAATTAGTACCTGTAAGTGATTTAATTCTATGTGATGGTTGTCACCCACAAAACCATGGCTTTTACAGTTCTTTTCTCAGTGTTTTGCTTCCATTTAAAATGCTGCTTTCACAACTTGCAATGTTCTTTCTGCTTAAGGCTCTTCCTTAAAAAAACTTAAAAGTAGATTCCATAACATGATTCCACATACTGTACATACAGCATACTCATCACTATACAGCATTTCAGAATTGTTGACATTCAAAATCTGGAACTCGAAGAAGAAAACCACAATAAGACATTAGAAGCAATATGTGGACGATATACTGCAACATTATTTCTAGGTGGAAAATGCAGTTTTATATAGTACTAAGGTGAAACTGGTCAGTTTAAACATGATTTGTATCACTTTATATGTGCTTTGCCAAAATGGAAGCAACGTGCATGTATGGCTGGGGTTATTTCAGTTCAGTAGTTCTAATTCACCACCATTGGCAGAGTATCAGCAGGGAACAAGGTGGTAACACTAGGGCTGGCTCAAGAGTTCTACGTGTAGAGTGCTGATTCAAATGCCCAGGAACATCTGTTTCTGGGAGGTGTTGGTGATAGAACTATGGGCTGCGCCAGCTATCGCTTTGACCTTACGATTATGGAAATGGTAATTTAGAAAAGTCTTCACCTGGATAGCCCAGGCTGGCCCAATCTTATTACATCTCAGAAGCTAAGCAGGGTCGCCCCTGGTCAGTAGGGATGGACATGAACTGGTTCATGAGCCAAAATTCTGCATGAACTTGGCCCGGTTTGGAGCCCCTGAACCGAAGTTCGGAGAAGACACATTCCCTGAACATTTACTGGACATTTGTCCAGTTCAGCTGTTCAGGCCATTTAAACCTAACAGCTGAGCAGTGCAGGGGAAAGTGAAATGGGCTGGTGAAATGGCTGCAAGCTCCAAGTGGGGGGAAGTGAAGCAGACCGGTGAAATGACTGCCAGCCATTTAACCCTTCTCGGACTATCCCTCCTCCTGACCATGGCAAGCCATGGCTGGGAGAAACTGGTTGGTTTGGTTTGGGGCATTTTTGGTTCGGTTCAAGCTTTGGTTCAGGAGCCACCCCAAACCGAAAGTTTTAGGTTTATACCCATCCCTACTGGTCAGTATTCCTATGGGAGATCACTAAGGAATACCAAGGTCACTCAGCAGAGGCAGGCTATGGCAAACCACCTCTGAGTGTCTCTTGTCCTGATAACCCTACAGGATTGCCATAAATTGGCTGCAACTTGAAAGCAAAGAAAGAAAAGAATAGAAAAGAATAGAAAAGTGTGCTTTTTTGATACTATAACTATGTATGTGTAGATGGTGAAGTTCTGATATTCTGCAAGCAAATTTAGCTTCAGTCCTGATAATTTTGGTTTCTGGAGTTATTGTGTTCATGATTGTAGTTAAATACCCTTATCTTTCACATGGTGTACTAGTATGACATTTCTGAATTTCTGGCTCACTGTACTCATTGTGGTAAAGTGTTGGAAGATATTTTGATACATGCTATCTTAATGTGGAAGTCTGAACTGAAAGTCTTCAGCTTAACCACAGTTGCTACAATTGCTTCAGGTTGAATTTACAAAAGGAAACCAGGGTTTATGAAATTGAGGCTTTTCTATTTGGAAATATGTTAGTTTTGAACGGGACCACTGTGTTGAAGATTTCATTAGCCTTGTTCAGCTGCTCCAGTGTAAGCTAGAAGCAGGTGGGTTTTTCCCCCCAGAGATGCACACTTTAAACTAACCAGATCACCTTACTATATATAGTAACCAGCTGAATTTGAATGACAGTATTTCAGGATTGAATGTGTATTCAACAGTGCCTCCTTGAATTTGTTATGATTCTGATTGCCATCTTATATCTTGCTATTTTTTGCGTAAGCCTGATCTGATGCATGCGCTGTCACACTGCATGCTGGAACCAGTGGAATATGCTCGTGTGGTACAGTATGACTCACATTACATTACATATTTATGGAGAGCTTCAGGCTGCAGGAAAAACAATCTGCATGTTTGGTTATAAAAAACCCTTTAATTCTTCCAGTTTTCTTTTGTGGTCTCTGACTAGTCAGTAGGAAATAGTATTTGTCTGTACTTCAATATAACATCACTTCAAGACTTGTGAAGCTCTAAAAAAAAAATCTAAAGCCAAAGTCTAATTTAAAGCTAATTTTACAGCATTGTATTTTCCCCCTTTCCTTTGGCACTTGTTACCAAGCAAGATTTTTTCCCACAAATAATTTCTCAGCCTGTGCTTTCCTCAAATATACACGTTTCATATGTAGATGTGGCCTTACGTAGCTGGATAGCAATCTTGTACAACAGATTTTGGATAAAAATAGTTAAATGAAATTTTGTAAATGGCTAGAATACTGATGTAGATCTACTGTTAGTCCATTGCTATTTCATGTCCAATTCATTAACG
Organism: Gekko japonicus; assembly: GCF_001447785.1. Classification (NCBI taxonomy): domain Eukaryota; kingdom Metazoa; phylum Chordata; class Lepidosauria; order Squamata; family Gekkonidae; genus Gekko; species Gekko japonicus. The sequence continues at coordinate 1,802,081 of NW_015172554.1, forward strand.
GATGCTTTATCTCATGTGCAAATACTACAATTTTATCTTTTTCTATTAGAGTGGTAAAATGTTTCCTTACATATGTCTTACTATATATTGTGCAGTAGTTGTAGAAGCTCTTGTTAATGTTTTGAAATACCTTCTACTGAAGTGTGTTGAAGTTGGTTTCGAGGTCCTACTTGTGCTTTGGAGAAACTACATCAAATTATTCACCAGCAGAGTATACTCAACACATCTTGTCTAAAACTCTTTTGTGCAGAATCGGTTTTCATTTAGACTTCTTAACAGGACTAAAGAGCAGGTATTCGATTAGGGCAACTACTTATATAAATTAGCATCAATCTCCCTCTAAGCTGCGGAGTTTTGTGAGCAAAAATTCTACTTTGTGAGCTACTGGCATTAAAGTTGTGAGCGAACAGTTTGGCTACTGCATAAATTAGTTTGCTCTGGAGCCATCCTTCCTGAGCTAATGTGTGAGCTGGAGGCTAAAAAACTGTGAGCTAGCTCACACTAACTCAGCTTAGAGGGAACACTGATTAGTGTCTGTAATATTTTGGTAGAGGAAGGAAACAAGCCAGTGTAGCCTTGTAATACAGTAGATCCTTACCACTTGAAGGTTCATGACTCACAATTCTACTTATTTGTGGTCTGCAGTTTAATTACATGACATCGTATCCAACCTGTCTTTACTTTCCACCGCACCATTGTCATAGTCATTACAGCATTGCATTTTGTGGGGAATTTGATGCTTTTGTTATCAGGAGGCAACAGACCACTGTCTCCCAGTATTCAAAGATTTTACCATTCATAGTAATATCAAGAATGGCAAGGGTCTACTGTAAATACTAACTGGTTTTTACGTTGCAAACTGGATTAATTTGTAATCCAAATTAGAAACCTTGGTTTGTGCTTCCGGACTTGAATTTTGCTGCACAACTTCTCTAAACTAACGCTGTTGTGTTTTCTTGAGAGTGCTGCACAACCCTGGTGGGATGCCCCTATTGGTAAAACTGCTGTGAGATTAGCAGGCACATAGTCAGAAGTTACTTCAAATGTGAAGCATATTCTAGCTGGATTTAAAACTACAGTTAATCAACTCAGAATCCACAAATAAATTATTCTGGGTACGAAAACTCCTTTTGCTGTAGTGATAAATACTTTGCCTTCTTTTACCAGGTACGATATCGCCGAGATCACCTTTCAAGTAGGCAGTTACCATTTTTCCCAGTGCTTGAAGATCTCATGAAGGACTGCAGTGATGGAGCCGCTTTATTGGCTGTAATACACTACTACTGTCCTGAACAAATGAAGCTAGATGGTATGTCACTAATTTTTTAAAAAAAGCTATATAACGAAAACAAAACATAAATTGAATGCTATAAGCATACAAAAATATCTTTAGCTGTACTAAAGTACAACTGATTATGTATGGTATTATTGTAATCAGTTATCAATTAATGTATCTTGAAGGTGGACTGAACATCTGGGCTATAATCTATCCAGACATAAATGTTTTTAATCCCATTGGTTGCAGTGGGAGATACTCAGTTTAATTTGTGACGGCCTAAAGTTCTAGGAATGCTCCTGTTCGAGATCATTGCTTCAAGTTATCTTCTTTAGGAAGAAGTTATGTATTCTGGATTCATTGTTCAGGCAGTGCTGACTGATCCATCTTTTGAGCCAGTGGTATTCACTAGGAAACAGCTTGGGTAGATAAATTGCCTTTATTAATCAAATTCATAAGTATGAATATATTGATGGCACACTTAAAATAATATTTCATGTGTTTGCATCCATTGTTCATGATTTCTCCAACTGCTGTGTCCTGCTGAGCCTCGTGTGCATGTGATGGAATCATCATAGAGCCAAATGTATTGTACTGGCCGTGATGTAGACCTAGGGCTCGGGAGACCAGGTTACAAATCCTCATTTGGCCATGAAGTTCACTGAGTGTCCTTGGGCCAGTAACTCAATTTCGTCTATCTCACAGGATAGGATACCATAGAGAACGCAGGAATCATGCATGTTGCCCTGAGTTCCTTGAAGGAAGGGTGGAATGAAAATGTAATAAATACATAGTAGGTCTCCTGATTTTCCCTTGTAATACATAAGATTTTTCTTATACTATCTTAGTTGCTATTCTGTTATTTGGTGAGAACCACTTCCCATTTTGTGCTGATACACAATTATCCCCTGTAGATGCGGTAATAGGTTAGTGTCATTTTACTGAAATACTACGTTTCATAAAATCAAGAACACGTACAAACGTCAGAATCCCAACAATAACATTTTTTAAAACAGTGGTATAATTATATTTCAGCATATTCTCCCCAAGGGAAAATCACTCCTCTATAGGATAGATACACACAAGTAAGTTAAAAGGAAACCTAAAAAGGAAAATCTTGCAAACACACACACACACACACACACACACACACACCCCGGTTCATACAAGCTGCTTTTCCAACATGTTCTGGCTGGAGGTTCTGGGGTGTTGGAGCCGCTACCAAAAGAGCTCTTGTCCTAACACATGCTGACATAACCTGTGCAGAGTTAGAATAGATGAAGACACTTGTTGTTTGGATCTGAACTGGCACGAAGGCTCTCCCACTTCTGTTGGGTTATAGGAGAATAGAAGGCTACATGTGGCTTGTGGTCCCTCCATGAATGCTGCTGCCTGGCTGTTTTCTGTAGGCTGTTGTGAAGCACTGTTGGGAAATGGATGGGTCACTGATTTCTTACATATGATTTATTGTGATCTAATTAACTCCTAGGCTGTGTTGTAATACTGATCTTTCTTTTCCCAATTGGAAGAAATCTGCCTGAAAGAAGTAACATCGATTGCAGACAGCATCTATAACATTCAGCTGCTTCGGGAGTTCTCAAATGAATACTTAAACAAATGTTTTTACCTCACATTGGAGGACATGTTATATGCACCTTTAGTTCTGAAGGTAAGAAATGTGAAGAAGTACACGGTTTGAAGTGACATATGGGCAATGTATTGACATTAACTTTTTTCCCCTCCCTAGTCCAACGTAATGGTCTTCATTGCTGAATTATTCTGGTGGTTTGAGAATGTCAAGCCTGACTTTGTGCAGCCCAGGGACCTCCAGGAAGTAAAAGATGGTGAGATTTTTGACTTCTGCACAATGATGAGGCAATTTCACTAGCAGTGCCTAAAAGGTTTTATCCCCAAGTGCTGTTTTTCTCTGTATGTTGGGGTATTCCCAATGTTTCTCTAGACTGATTTGGGGGAGGGGCCATGGCTCAGTGGTAGAGCATCTGCTTGGCATGCAGAAGGTGCCAGGTTCAATCCCTGGCATCTCCAGGTTAAAGGATCAGGTAGTGGGTGATATGAAAAACCTCTACTAGAGGCCCTGGAGAGCTGTTGCCAGTCCAAATAGACGATACAGACCTTGATAGACTGATGGTCTGATTCAGTATAAGGCAGCTTCATGTATGTTCAAATGTCGTAGGTTTCTTCCTGTGGAGGCATAGAAAGTTAGTAGAAGCACCTTTCTGACCATCCTTAACCCAGAGTTTGCTTGTATTTTAAATGCAAGGAAAGTGCTTCCTTCTGATAATTCGTATGGGGTAGGTGTTGAAAAATGGTTCTCACTTCTCCCAGTAATTGTTGGAGTTGAGCTTACAGAAATGCTCAGCACCTGTTTTTAAAGTAGTTTAGGAATCCAAAAGGGATTCCCCCCCATACATCCAACTTGGCAGGAGGTGCGGTATGTTACCTGTGTGAGCTTCTGAAATGGATAAGAATTGAGCAATACCAGTTTATTTCAATAAGACTTACATAGGATAATTTTGCAGGGGATTCTACCCCAGGGTCCAGATCCGTGTGTCTCAAACTGCCCATCTTGCCCTTTAGAAACAGTATTTATGACATATTTTTCCCTTTTACATCCTTTTTCTAAGCTTCTCCCATTTCCTGTCCATTAGGCAGCAATTGCTCCTTAAAGCTAAAGACTGCTTCCATTTTAGAACTGGAACAAAACTTGGGGCATTGGAAACAACTGACTTTTTACAAATATAGGCAGGCTTGATATGCTGTGGAATCACTGTTATGAAGTATTTTGCTGCTGCAACTTTCTGTCTTTTTAGTACGTATAAAAGAAATGAGGTGTTGAAGCCTGTTTGGTAGTACCTTTTAAAATAAATACTAACACTCTGTGTTTGACCGTACAGCTAAAACAATGTTGCAGCAGAAGAGCAGTCGGCCGCCTGTTCCCATTTCCAATGCAACCAAACGGAGTTTCATGGCCAGCCCAGCAGCTTCCAGTTCAGCTGACACCCAGCCCCCAGTTCAGCTCCCTTTGGAGACTTGCAACAGGTATTACCTGCATCCTGAAGAATTTGAGTCTCTGTAAGTCTGTCTTTCTATCTCTACTCTCAGTCTTCCTTTTCCATCCAGTTCTGTGATCTAGGGACCATGTTATGCATGCCAGGCTGGTGGTTTGTGAAACTGCTGTAAACTGGACAGTTGTGATTTTGTGCTGGGAGGGGCAAGGTGTGGCTGTTGGCCAATGGAAACATGAGTTCATCTCTGTCTGCTTCTCCTGCTCAGTTTCGTGTTTGTCCTTTAATTCTGTCAAGAAGGTACAGCTTGTTTGCACACGTTCTCCTGTCAGTTCAAATCAGGCAGCTGTGTGGGGTTTGTGTCCCTCAGCTCTGGGGGCAGTGGGGTGCCCCCTGCTTCTCCGGGCCTCTGGGCCTGAAACAACTTCTGAGGTGCCCAGGGTTCACTTTTTTATCTTTCAGTATGGTGGCTCCTAGACCTATGACAACAGTGAGAATGCCTAAGTTTTCTTGTTCTGACTTGATTCCTTTCTCCAGTTGATAGGCTGGTAGAGAGAACTTGAGATCCATTGACCTTGGAGATTTTATTGCTATTTAGTGTTCTGCATTTGTGATTTAAAAATGTAAATTATTGGATTGCCTCATCTCAGCCTGTTGTGTGCTGGGCCAAATCTATGAGCGGAGCGCACTCCTCTCCCTTTCTCTGTGCTGCCTGGTGGTGCCTCAGGGCACTCCTAAACAACCTAGAGGAGGAACACAGTCTACAGCAGCCTCCTGGTGAGAGAGCACAAGAAACCTAATTTGGTTTTTGTATGTGTGTGTGATTGGCTGAAGAATTCCTGACTCTAGCTGAGCTGTAGGAATGATCTCAGGAGACATACATGGCAAGTTAAGGAAGGTAAATTAGATCAAGAAATACAAGGAAGTGTCAACCAAGCTACTGGTATTAAAGGTAGCTTTTTTTGCGGAGATTTATAACCTATCCATATATTCTGTGTGGAGAGGATGTATGGTATTGCCTAATTATACATCCTCCACTGTAGCCTAGCTGCCTCTCTGTCCCAAATAGCTTTCATCCAGGAGCTTTCATAGGTTCTGATTTTTTCATATTAATATATTCAGTCTTTTCTGTATTATATGGTGCCAAATTCTTTTTTTTTAATGGTTGTCTTGAGGTCATCTTCTGTTATATCTTAACCATCCATTTAAACTGAAGACTTTCTCATTAGACCTTCAAAATGTCTTACATGCATACCAAGCTAGCTGTGTGAATGCATCATCCTGGTTAGACTAATAATTTAATCCCCCCCCCCCGGGGGGGGCACTTTTGGGAACTGTTTGACTGTATTTCTCTTGTTGTTTTATGTTTTGCTCCATTTTAAGACCATGTTATTTCAGGTAGTTGATAGGAGTGTTTTGTGTGGTTTTAGGATCAACAAAAAACAACTGTGAGCTGAATTACCCGCAAAAGTATATCCAAAAGGAGACTTCAGCAAAGTGAAATACACATGTAATCAGTAATGAATCTATACATATAAGCCATCATGGGAAAATACAGAAGTCCACAGGATCCATAGAAGGAAAAAACAAAGTCCAGAGTAGATATCCAACACTTTTCCTAGGTAGTACGCAGTGTTTCAGACTTCTGGTCCTTCCTCAGGAACAAAGAACAACTACAGGAAGTCTCATTCCAATTTCTTTACAGGATAATACTATTCAGTTTCTTTATGGGCCAGGTCTCCTAAGCTTTAATGTGCACCTCTCAAGGTTGCTTCTAATGTAAACAGGACCAAACATGTCTCAGAGTATCCAGCCTACTAGGACTGCTTTATGAATCTACATTAATGTATGGATTAATGTATCTATGGATCCTGTGTACTTCTGTATTTTCCCATGATGGCTTATATGTATAGATTCCTTACTGATTACATGTGTATGTCACTTTGCTGAAGTCTCCTTTTGGATATACTTTCTAGGTAATTCAGCTCACAGTTGTTTTTTGTTCTTCCTTGCTATTTTTTGCTGTGTGCTGTACTTGTTTGTTGTTGGTTTTAGGATCAGTCACTTGTTCTGTGTTGGGCAATAGTAAAGAGGATCGGAATAGAATAGCTGTGTGTTTTTCCTACCATGGTATATTTTTCCTGCTATGGTGTAATTTGTAATTCTAAAAAAAAAACCCTCTTTATTGATAGGGTGTTCTCTTGTTAATTTTTTTTTAATGCAGTGGAAAAGGAAGCCCTGCCTTCAGCCCATCCCATCCATTACTGCCATTGAGACAGAAACAACAGAAGTCTCTGCAGGGGGAGGACAGTTCAGGTAGACAGCGCTTTATTTTGTAATATATTTGGGGATATGATGAGCCTAACTATAATGCACCACAGAGTGCCCTTTTTGGACCTTGGTTCCTTTGAAAAGTACCTCATTGCTGAAGGGTCAGGGTTAAGAAAAACACTTATCAAAAGCTGCTTGCAGTAGGTTGCCTCTCTCGGTCTCTGGGATGGAGAATGGGAGAGGAAGGAGGCTAATTCTTTGGGAGCTCAAGAAGTGTGGGCAGGCAGATGCATCTTGCTGGACTCTAGTGGCATTCAACACAAGCTAATAGTCTAAAGTAAGTTCTAAATGGACTCCCAGTTGTACACAGAATCTCATAACTGTCAAAGTTCTTTTTTTAAGAACTTGGGGAGGTTTGGGGGCCAGGTTGGAACATGTGGCTGTGGTTCTCCTCTCACAACCTCTGAACTGATCTGTGTATCACTCATTTATGATTCTATATACTGCTGCTTCCAAGTTATTGTCCACCTTTCAAGCTGCTGTCTAGGTTGTCACCTTTCAGGCTGTATGTTTTTCTGGGGACAAGGGGGGGTGAGTGAATTTGCTGAGTCAGGAAGCCCATTTGCAGAGGGGAAAGTAGTTCAGATGTGGAGATGTGGAGATGTGTTCAGATGTGGAGACTTATGTACATGCCGTTGATTAACCTTGGGTTTCTGATTTGTTGCCAGTCTTTGAACTTCACAGTTCAAGTCATTCTGTGTGTCTCTGGGCCTATGAGTGTGATATATATATTTGGGTAAAAACTTGGATACAAATATACTCAATTATTTGCTTTCTGGGATGTTCCTAAGGCTGGTATCCCATGTATAGCTATCTGGAGGTGAAGCTCATTTAAATCAGAAGGATTGTCTTTAGGTTGATAAATTTGATGTCATTGCTAATCAGCAGCTCATTATATTTGAGTTTATAATGTATCCTGTGACAACTGTTTGACTTGCTGGAACACTGTTACAGCAGCTTTATGCTGCCCTCACATGGTGAACTGTTGAGCTGTTCAGTACACATTTCAGAATAGCTTAAGGCAGGCGTAAAATACTTAAAAGCATTTGTTTTTAAAATGATTAACAACGTGCATAACCTTTTTTAGGTCAACGCCATCGTTCTAATTCATTGACTAGAGTGGATGGGCAGCCACGGGAGTCAATTCTTGCTTGGCCAGACAAGAAACCAAGGTAACCTGAGAAGTTGTTTGCTGAAGAAAAATAGTGCTTAAAGCCTTAGTCAGGGCTTCCAAGAGGCCCCTTGGGCCCCTGGACAAAGATTTCATCTGCCCCCCTCCATAGGACACTGATTGAAACCAAATATAACAAAAACAAATCAGTTGGCTACCTGATACCATGAACAGAATAATTGTTCATTAGGTAAGAAACAGTAAAGGAAAAGGAACAAGATTATTATAGAACAGGTTTTATTTAACTTACATGATTTACACTCTGCACATTGCAGTAGAATATGGCGCAAAAAAAGCAGCTGTTTTCCCTGAGATTGTCCCTGTAGTGGTCATTTCCTCTATGCTCTTCTGGAGGCTTTACATTTTTAAAAATGGCACTAGAATGTTATTATATTGCTATAATGTTGTAACAGATTCTCTGAATTCCCAGCTTTCATTAAAAAAAAAAATGTAAGTCTTGACACCTTCCCTTGCAGTGATATATGGGGAAACTCATATCTTTGCAATGGAAAGGGCTAGAGACGTTGAAGGTTGGGAATTCAGAGAACCTGATACACATGGGCCACTGGAATCTTCCCCCTCCCCCCATGGCCCTGATCTTAATATGTTGCTTAATAAGCCTCCTGGGTTGATAGCAGTTGTGCCCATGCAGTTTGTTTGTTTGTTTATTTATTTATTTATTTATATCTTCGATTTCTACCCCGCTCCAACCCCGAAGGGTCTCTGAGCGGCTTACAAGTTCCAAATTTATCCCTAGCTAAGGCCACATGTCTACAGGGGTTGGGGCTGCCTACCGGCACCCAGTTGGCCCTGAGATTAATTTAATTTAATTTAATTGGTAAAGGTGCAGCAGATTAATCAGTGGTGTAAAATTGAATTAGTCTAACCATGTCCATCATTGGAGGACTTGCTTGCTGTGTATTTGTTAAATGTGCCCCTTGTAACACTGGGCCATTGTTAGGAGAATCAGGGTCATGTTTCGAATGTGTAAAAGTACACAAGGAGAGTGTTGGTCTATGTCATCTAAGCAGGTGAAATTCTGTGTGCATATGTGCCGAAGGCAGGGTTCTTTATTTTGAAATCTGGCTTCCACAAAATGGCAGGTTCTGGTCTGTTGGTGCAGTGGCTTTGTGGTTGTACCTGATCATGGGAAGATGAAGTCCAAGTCCCTGCTAGGTGTGTATAAACAACAAACTGTATTTTTCGGGTTTGGGTATATTGAACCTGAAAAATATTGGTATTTCCCAGTATTCCCAAATCCGAATACTGGTATGGTACCTGGATTCGGGAAACCCAAATTTTTTCAGCTCCATTATACCCTACAAGGACCTTTATAGTCCATGGTCCCCATAGAGTGTAATGGTGAATCAATCTGGGGATATCTGGGGCACTGGGAGGGACTGTTTTTTGAGGTAGAGGCACCAAATTTGCAGCAAAGCTGCTGGTGCCTCTCCTCAAGCCTCCTCCCCAAGTTTCAAAAAGATTGGACTAGGGCTGGGGCATCGAACTCATTTGTTATGAGGGCCGGATCTGACATAAATGAGACCTTTGTTGGGCTGGGCCTTGTGTGTCATAAAAGGTAATGCCAGGTAGCGGAGATATAAACTTCATAAAGGACACAGGCAAACACAAAGATTTTTTAAACTTTAAATAACACATTTCCAGTGAGTTTGACACCCCTGGACTAGGGGGTCCAGTTCTATGGACCACCAAAGAAGGTGTCCCCATCCTCCATTGCTTTCAGTGGAGGGTAATAAAGCATTTAAAGGGATTGTGATCCCTTTACATGCCTTCTCTAGACTGCGGGACTCCATGGCGAGTGAACCCTGAAGGTGTTTAAAGGGCTCACAGTCCCTTTAAACACCTCCAAGTGATGAGTTTACCCAGAAGGCATTTAAACAGACTGCAAGCCCTTTAAACACCTTTGACATTCACTCACCGCATAGTTGCACGTCTTGGAGGAGGCATTTAAAGGGACCACAGTCCCTTTAAATGCCCTTTAAGTTCGTCTGTCCAGTGGTCCAGAATGTTTTTGGGGCTTGGCCATTTCGGATAGACAAACAGTAACTGAAATCTATGTCTGGCTGATACAATATCCGAAAAATACCAATAAGGTATTTTTTACAATTTTTTCAGCTCTGATTTAGCTGAACGTACACCCCTAGTCCCTGTTCAGCCAGAGTCTCTGGACAGTCTTGTTAAAATCAGACTTGGTTTCTCATCTGTAGAAAGGAAGGGATGCTGTCCTACTTCACAAAATTGTTGTGGACATTTGAATTTGTTTTTAATTATTGTAGCCATTACGATGCTATATCATATCCAGAATTTGTGTGAGATTTTTGGCTTTATGTGGTAGGATGATTTTTGCTGGGAAAAAATAATTTCTGCTGAAGTAGCAGGAACAACAACAAAACACCCTCCAATGGTCTCTCTCTCTCCTAGGCCTCTGTCTCAGCCGACGCCATTTGCGCTTCATCATGCCACAAGCAGTGATGCAGACCCAAGTTCTGGTGACAGCATTAGCTTGGCTCGATCGATCAGCAAGGACAGTCTAGCATCAAACATCATGAACATCACTCCAAAACAGCAGTCTCACTCTGTGCCAGTGAAAAGCAATGGGAAAAGCTTGCTGAACAATGTTGAGATAGATGATGAGGAGGAAGAATTGATTGCAATAATCCGGCCAGATGCCACGCCAAGCCATGGCAGCCTTGAACTTCAGAGTGTGCCGGCTAGATCACCTGGCTTTGTTACAGCTGCGTGGGCTGAGAAGTCGCAAAATGAGGCCTCAGAGAGCAAACCGGAGAGTTTTTTCCTTGAGCCTTTAATGCCTGCTGTTCTGCGACCAGCAAAAGAAAAACAAATAATTAACAAGGAGGACGAATGTGGTGAAGGGAAAACACGAGGTTTTGTAGCAAAGAGACTGAATGAGGGACACCCGTCTTTAGTTCGTAAAAAACCAAGTAGCAATCATGCAGATCATAACCTCAACAGGACTTTTAGTGTAGCTTCTAGTTCAGAATTAACAACTGTTGCTGGTTCTGGCCTGGCAGATCCGTTGGTACAATCGGAGGTAGGCACAGAACCCTTTCGGCCCCAAGCAAGTAGCAGTTTGGAGCCTCCAGCTCGAGAGCAGTCCTTTGGCGGATTCTTTCTTCATGCTGCAAAAGCAGATGAGGATGTGGTAAGCAGTGCTAGTTTGGGCTATGTGAAAAGTCCAAGTTCCCATGTAGCAGACACTTCCTGGACAATTGTGAGGCAAGATTCTGACTCTGACATTCTAGACATGGAGGAAGCAGAACAAGATTTAGTGGCAGATGACCATCCGATAATTGCCAAGTATATTGGAGAAGAGGAGTCGGCAAAGCTACAGGAAGACATGAAAGTCAAGGAGCATGAAGATAAAGACGATGCCAGTGGACGTTCGAGTCCTTGCCTGAGCACCATTTCTCAGGTCAGTAGTGTGTCCATGACGAGTGGGAGTGCCAGGATGACTAACTTTGCTGAACGGAAGCTGCAGAGGCTGAACAGTTACGAAACCAAATCCAGTACGAGTAGTTCACAGAAGACCACACCCGATGGTTCAGAGTGTTGCCCAGCTCCATTAACTACATGGAAGCAGAAGAGGGAGCAAAGCCCAAACAGGCAAAGCAAAGATAATGTTAATGTCTTGGCTTCTGAACTGGTGCAGCTTCATATGCAGCTGGAGGAGAAACGGAGAGCGATCGAGGCTCAGAAGAAGAAGATGGAGGCGCTGTCGGCCAGGCAGCGGCTAAAGCTGGGCAAGGCAGCATTTTTGCATGTGGTTAAAAAGGGGAAAGGCCCTGATGTCTCACAACCTCTTAAGCCAGAACACTTCACAAAAGAGTACTCAAGGCACAATGGGGAAGGCCTGGATGATACTCACTCCTTGAACTCTAAATCAGAAGTTTACTTTGTGAAAGAGGAAGGGACTGAAGATGTCCTTGATGACTTGCATGAAGGACCCAAAGTGAAAATGCAGGAAACAACTGCTTTCGTTGAGCAGAACAATCCAAAAGAACCCACCATACATGAAATAGAGAAAAGCAAAATGATTTCCGCGGCGCTCCTGGAAGAGAACATTGAAGTGGCCGACATCAGCGAATGTGACCTCTCTATTGAAAAATTAAATGAAACAATCAGTACCCTCCAGCAGGCTATACTGAAGATTTCTCAGCAGCAGGAACTCTTAATGAAAGCGCCAGCGGTGCCATCATCGAGAGGCAGCTCTCAGGAGCAAAAGATAAAAGCACCCATTCATTTTGTTGAGCCCCTCTCACCTACGGGCATGAGCAGCCTTCGTAAACCTCCTCGACTTGGCCAAGGACGGGGTCCCCGCTCTGGGAGACCATCTGAACTGAAAGTCGCGAAGGACAGACAGCAAACCATGGCGCGGATCAAAACCCCAACTCCCAGTGTTGACACCCTGCCACATTTAAGGCAGTTTCCATCAGCCAATTCACCGAAGACACCAAATGAAACAGCCCTTGAAAATAACGTGAATTCAGGAAGCACCCCTCAGGAGAAGCATGTCTTTGATAGTTACAGACTCCGTGATGAGAGCAATCACCCGGGGGAGTTTGTTCTGTCTACTAACAAAGACACAAATATCCTCTCTGAAACTTTCAAAGATGTGAATAGCAACATCGAGGACTTCAACCCTTCTTTTGATGGCTCAGGGAAAGAGAACATCCCAGCAGAGGAACCCTTGAGAAGCAAAGGTAGTCTAATTGAAGTAGACCTGTCTGATTTGAAAGCCACAGATGAAGATGTTGAAAGCCAAGGCAGCTCCACAGACTTAATCAGTGAAATTGACCAGAAGTCAGGAGTTGGTTTTTTCTTTAAGGTAAGACTGAAATGGCATCACAGTGCTGTAGTTGAATCCTGGATTATTTGACAGAGCAGTAATCCTGGGCAGAAGGTGTTTTTTTTTTTCACTAGATGGGGCTGCAACGCTTCCAGTAAGGCCAGATCTTCCCTAGCCAGTTTCCAAAGTGTAAGGTGAGAAGTTGTAACTTTATGGGTGAGAGTTCGTCCCCAGGGAGGATTATGCTTCCAAACTGAAGAAATTGGCTATCCCTGCTTTAAATTTCCTTATCCCATTTAATCACCTTGTTATGCCCACAGTCAGATTAACTAAGCGACTATTTTGTGGAAGATGCTTGAAATGTTACTTTTCCCAAACTACAAATTGTTAGTTTGTTCGTGGGGTTAGAAATACCTTACATTCTCTTGGTTTTTCTCATGTAAATTTAGCAGTGTTGCTTAGCAATAAGGCTGTTGCTCGGTTAGCAAAATCTTAGTTAATTGATCAAATCCGTTTATACTTGGCATATGAGTAAAATAATAGTTTTGAAGAAGATTGTGCCTCTTAGGTAATAAATGCACATATTGTAATAGGGGGTCATCTTGCAACAGGCCTTATTTCATGTGACAGAGAGGTGGAATCTGTCTTCTGAGATGGTGTTGACTTCCCATGTGCTTTAAAAATACCCATAAGTTGCAGATAACTTAAAGTCTGAGGGATCTGCTGACAAAATTGCGTCTACATTGAGTGAAGAAAAGCAGGTTAAAAGTGTCATAAATAGACTAACCAGGGGGCGGGGGCTTATAGTCAAAAAGATCTGAATAGTATACTCTAAGCAATTATGCCCTTGCTTCAGTCTACTGGCAGTAGCCCATTCTTAGGAATTGGTTGCCTCAGGTGCCCCATACAGCAAGTAGGTGACAGTGACTGCTTGAGGGAAAAGGGCACCACTGTGTCTAATAATGAGCTAACTTGAGCATTATTTGCTTTGAATCCTTCTGTAGTATCCTTTTTAAGTAGCAGATTCCCTTCTGTGCTTGCAGTTCTCTCAGATGGGGCATCAGCTGCCTTGGATATTGTACTGTTATGATGCTTCACGATGAAAGTGCAGTAGCAAACAGTTATATGCTTGCTATTTTATTTTGTGGAATCCTTGAAGTCGAGTGTGATCATGTTGCAGGACTGCAAAAGAATTGTCTAAAGTTTGGGAATGGGAAACATAGCAGGTGGTCCTTGTTTGCAAATGTAAAAATGGGGAACATCTTAGTTCAAAGTTTTAAAGGCCCCCCCCCTTATATTCAGAGAAAGGGGGAGGGTCTTGGAATTTTCTTCATAGCTTCATATCTAGATGTTCCTTCATATCCCAAAGAACACTCTTTTTAGTTGAATTTCAATTTGGCAGGATGAGCAGAAAGCAGAAGACGAACTGGCAAAAAAACGTGCAGCCTTCCTCTTAAAGCAGCAGCGCAAAGCTGAAGAAGCACGACTTCGAAAACTGCAGCTGGAGGCAGAGGTTGAACAAAAGCGAGATGAAACCCGGTAAATACAGTATCTTATCCTGTAGCAGTGCAGGTGGAATACTTCATGGTTTCTTCTCTCCTTTGAGGAACGGGGAGCAACAGAAACTGAAAGTAATATTTGGTTTTTCAGTCGCAAAGCCGAAGAAGATAGAATACGGAAGGAGGAAGAGAAAGCCCGAAGAGAGCTCATCAAGCAGGAATATCTGAGAAGGAAACAGCAGCAGATCATGGAAGAGCAGGGCCTTGGGAAGCCCAAATCCAAACCCAAGAAGCCCAGGCCAAAATCTGTCCACCGGGAAGAGTCCTATAGTGACTCAGGGACCAAGTGCTCTTCTACTCGTAAGCAGTGGCACCCATTTTCATTCCTGTATTGGCTCAACAAGGCATTCTAATTTCCCCCCCTAATGTCACTTCTCTTCTTCTCACCAGCTGATAATCTAAGCAGTGCTCAGTCTGGTTCCAGCCTCTCCTTGGCATCGGCAGCAACAACTGAGCCTGAAAGTGTCCATTCTGGTGGCACACCTTCCCAGCGGTAAGAGCTGCTATTATGAAGGAGTTGAGAATTTTGGTGGTGATCTTTAGGCTAGAATCAAAACATTGTTTGCACGTGTGCCACTCTGTAAAGTAATTTTTACAGGCATGAGTTCTCCACAAAATTATTTGTATTTCTACTTCACTTTCCTGCCCCGTAGGCTCCCAAAGTGTCTTAGAAATCAAATCTGTCACAATAACCAATTCAATAATGGTTCCATCAAACCAGCTGTCAGAACTTTGACTGGCATGGTGGTGCAGGTTAGAGCCTGTGAATCTGTTCCACTGCTGGAAGTGCTTTCTTCCAGCATCAGTGGAAGGCCGCTTGTGCTGGAGAAAAGCAGTGCCATTAGCAGAATGGATCCATGGCGTCTGCTTTTTAGCTTTTCTGTTAGAGAGGAAAGAATCTTTGCTCAGACTCTGGACTGCCTTCAGAATAAAATTGGTTAAAATAATGAATTCGAAAAATACACAGCTTTCAGTTTACACTGTTCTGTTATTTTTAAGCTGTAATGTAAACTGTTTTGAAAGCACTTGCTAGGAAGTCTGCACATCTGAAAACAATAGATTATGGTAGTTGAGGGGAGAATCAGGACTGCCTTAGTTGTCTGACCAAGGACCAAGCATTAGAAGAGATCAAATTGTCCCACTTGGGTGTTGATTAAAGTTGCTAACTAGCAGTGGGCAGCAGCTGTTCTCCCTAGGTCTTGTTTTTCTACTTTACCCAGAACTGGGACATGCCTCCTGTTTCATTGCACCCCCTCCCCAATTGTCTTCTGACTCCACAGTGTTAATTTCCCCTCCTACATATGTGTTGTGAATACATGCCCATTTAGACAGCCACATCCTGCTTCTGAATATGGAGCCTTTAGACCACAAAAGCTTGCGGCACAATACGCTTGCTAGTATTTTGAAAGGGGCCCTATGATTCCTTGCGCTGTGCTCCAGCAGACTCACATGGCTACCCTTTTGGAATTTGCTTCTGTTCTGAAGGGGAGTTAAATGCAGGTGGTTGGTGGGGATACATGGGGAGAATGGGTGGAAAGCCAGACACACTATTCCTTTTTGCCAAATATCTGGTAGGCACAAACATATTAACTCAGAAATTGTGGTCTTTGGTTCTTCTGGCAGAGTGGAATCAATGGAATCCTTGCCCATATTGAGTCGGAATGCCAGTCGAAACATGGAGAGAGATTGGGAGAACACCTCAACAGCCTCTTCAATTGCTTCTGTGGCTGAATATACTGGTAAACTTTCCTACATTTTAGCTGTGTCCTTGTCCATTCCATCAGGATGCTCTCTAACATATATAGCCTCTGTGGCTTAGATCTTGTGAGAACCCCAAGTGAAGTGGACTTCCCTGCCTCTCCTTCCCACTGCAGCCCATTCCTGGGGCAGGTGTGTGTGTCTGGGTACCCTCATGAACAGCATGGGGGTACAGTGGGAGTTTGTGGTGAAAGGGGGGGGGGATCAGTGGAAATGCTCCCCCTGGCTGACAGAAGTGCCCTTCCCTTTAAGAAACAGACTGTAGAATTGAAACGGAAGGCTTGTGCATGAAGGCTTGGTTTTCTATTTCTGCGTGACTGCTGTGTGTTTAATAGAGATGAGTATTGTCCTTAAATCTCCCAGTTTTCCGTTAGCAAACATTACTTCATGCCATGTCAATTTAAAAGTTTGAAAACAGAAATGTTTAGGTTCAGAAAGTCCATTCAGAAAAAAGAGAGGTTAAGAGAAGTAGTGATCTGCCTGTATCAAAATTCTCTTTTAATAGGTCCAAAACTGTTTAAAGAACCCAGCAGCAAGTCCAACAAACCAATTATCCACAACGCTATATCCCACTGCTGTCTTGCTGGAAAAGTGAATGAACCTCACAAGAACTCCATATTGGAGGCAAGTATTGCCAGAGATGCACTATCATTCAGTCATTATACACAGTGCTTCAACATGCCTTTTGTTTCCCTGATTGCTGTTTGCCTCATCTGATGTCAAGAAGAATGTAAATGCCAAGAATAAAGTGCTGATTACGCATCTGTGGCACACTGCTGTCTGTACTATGAGTGCAGCTATTTGTATTGTCTGCGGTTGACCCCAGGGGGCCTGTGAAAGAGGGCTACTCTTTCTGTTGCCTTTTCACGGCTGCGGATGAGCTTCCAGCACACCACAGCTCTTGGAAAACAAGGCATTTGGTGGACTGTGAGCAGCATTGGTATGAAAAAGTCTTTGAGTGGCCCGCTTGCTGGACTGTAGTCCAGGGCCGACTTGAAACATGTTGCAGCACTGCAGTATGAAAGCCTTTGTGTGTCTTTTCCAGCCAGCCAGTGGATGTGCTGCCACCATCCAGTGGTCTGGTTTATTATCTTCCTGAGAATGTTTCTTTTTCATCTCTAGGAGCTTGAGAAGTGCGATGCCAACCATTACATCATTTTGTTCCGCGATGCTGGCTGCCAGTTCAGGGCACTTTATTGCTACTATCCTGACACGGAAGAAATCTACAAGCTGACAGGAACGGGGCCAAAGAGCATCACTAAGAAAATGATCGACAAGCTTTATAAATACAGCTCGGACAGAAAGCAGTTCAACCTGATTCCGGCCAAAACCATGTCCGTTAGTGTAGACGCTCTGACGATTCATAATCATTTGTGGCAACCCAAGCGACCCGCAGTGCCAAAGAAGACTCAGACTCGCAAATGACACTAAATTTCTGTGGGAGACAGTTCTCAATTGCGTTGCTGGGGAGAAATGACTTTCCCCTTGAGTTGTGGGAATAAGACATGCAGAATCATAATTTTTTTTTTAAAAAGGAAGAGGCTTCTAAACCTGGATGCAAGGAAAGAATGAAGGAATAACTCCAGTGTTCTGTCTTTTGTTTTTGTATGAATGATGGAACGGCTGTTACACTCGTTGCAAACTACGGAGGCTTTTCACGCAAGGGAAGATGCATGTAGCAAGATCATAGGCAGTGGATTTCCTTTTACTTGAAGTTCTTCATTGGTACAAATTGGGACATTCTTTGCTTCAGATCCTCTTGCCCCCCCCTTTCCCCCTCCCAAATAATAACATTGAGAGTTGGCACATGCTGCACTTCAGTAGAAGGAGAGGGAATTGGGCTATTGGGCAGGCTTGAGCAAAAATTAACCTTCCCTTTAGACTTTCTGGGCGGGGGGAGGACTTGATAACACAAACTATTGTACTGTACCAACTGCCAAGACTAAGCTCTGCTCTGACATCTAGGAAAAAAACACTAGACCAGTCCAACTGGGCCCCTTGCTGCTCAGAACAAAGTTTACTTAACAGTATCTGTTCTTTATAAGCACTGAAAGATGGAGGGGAAAAAATCTTGTCTTTTAAAAAAAAATGAAAACGGAGGTCTTATGCAAATTATTATGGCTGAACATTTCTGCAACACAATCATGAAGAGGCCGACAGTGGCCACCGGCTAGAATATTCCCCATTTGAAACTTGAGGCAAGCTGAATGGAGTGCCGTTGACATGGGTTTTCTGTTCCAAGTAGTATCCAGCAACTTGTCTTTTAAATAAAGACACATTCAAGTAATAGTGGAACATTTTCACTCAGAGCACGTTACTCCTGTATACTGGTGCACTTAATGATCACAAATTCTAAGTTTTTAAAAATCATGTCCTGAAATGTAATTCCCCTACTTGTCCTGTCTGTTCCCCCCCCTTTTTTTGCTGAATGAGCAGCATGCTCTAAAATGGAGTGTGAATTTCCCCCCCTTTTTAGTTTTTGTTTGTTAATTATTTGGGGTGGGTGGGGTGGGGCAGGGATATATGCTAATATATGAGAAACCAGTTTCCATATAATAATTTTTAAACAAACCTGCATTTGTTTCAAAGGCTCAAATAAGTCTGGCTTCAAGTTTTTTTTTTCTTTTTCATCTTGATATATTAAATCTTGAGTTATGACCTTAAACCTGTGTACTTTTTTCCCTTCAAGGACCCTATTTGTATTTGGTGGGCCAGTGAGGGGGAGGCGGTGCAGCTTTAATTGGCTTATAATCATGTGTCCCTCAAAACATGTCATCCTCTACACACACACACACACACACACACACACACACACACACACACACACACCCCGAAGCTCCAGGGTTTTCAGCCTGTCATCATTAGGTCTTTAGCACATTTTACTTTACTGCCTGGGAGTTTCTTTATAGGGGTATAGCTTTGTTTTGCACATGCGACTTCTGTTTGAAGTGTTACTTGAATATGTATCTCATAGTGCAAAGGACACTATTCTAACACTAGAAAGGAACAAAATCCACTAACGTAATCCAGTGTAATTATTTAAGAAACTTAAAAAAAAAGAATAATTGGAGTTAGAATGAATTTTGCATAGAAGGAGGCAGAAATAGGGTACGTTAATGCAAAGTAGAGAAATGGAAGTGACTATCTTCCATTGCAGTCTTTGCAATTCCCTCTCCTGAAGATTACTTTTTAAATAGGCAGCTGTAAATTTTGTTCCATAGTCGGCTACCCTGTAAATAATGAAAGGCTTTATTATTTCTAAAAGTGCTAAGTATTAAAAACTGTCATGAGTGTAATTTTTTTTTGTTACTTGCTTTTCATGCTTTATTTCTCACGGTTTGATATTATACAACATATTTATTTTACGGAAGCACTGAAAATTTAATAAAGATCATCAGCTAATTTTTGTTACTCCATGCATCTTTTTTGTTGTTACTCATCCGTTGCAACAAGACACACATGCCAGGCTTTAAAGATGTGCTTTTTGTGATCCTGTATGTTGAAGACTTTGTCTCAGAGCAAAGAAAAAATGATGTCATTTTCATTGTAATTGATAGAGCTCTGCTAATTAATTAGGAATTAAGTCCAAGAGATCACTTCCCTTGTTTATTGGGGGGCACTGATGTGTCTTCAGGAAGGGGGGGTTCTATGAGCAAGAGTGTTTGTGTTTGGGGGAAGGGTTGCAACATAGAGAAACAGGCAGTGAAGTCCTCTTCTTCCTGTCTGAAGCGGTATAGTCCAGAAAGAATTTTATCACCAGATCTGCTATTTACATAATGTCTGTAATTTATACCCTGCTTTCCTCCCTGGTGGGGACCCAAAGTAGCCTACTGTGTTCTCGTCATCAATTTTATCCCCACAACAACCCTGTGAGGTAGGCTATGGTGAGAGTGACTGGCCCAGGGTTACCCAGCTGGCTTCTATGGCAAAGTGGGGATTTGAACCTGGGACTCCCATATCTGAGGCTGACACTCTACGCGCTGCACTCTGCTGGCTAGCTGGCTGACCAAGGCTGTGTTTCATGGCTAATCCAAAGGTCTGGTCTCTTGTGTCCAAAGATGATTCTGCCTCTACTTTTGAACAATAGAAATGGCTGCTTCTGTGCCGTGCCTTTGGATCAAAACAATTTGTTTCAAGAGGACAGTAGAACTGCAGAAGCGCCACTGGGTGTGTGGCTTCTGGTTAGTGAAATGTGCTGATTTCTGAACTGACAGCAACAGGTTGCGCATCTTTAAAGCTCTGAGATGTTTTTGCCATGATCTTATTTTTTCTTTGTGCATCTACATTGGATTATTGGTTCACTTGTAAATGCTGTGTAAGATAAGTGATATGTACGGGAAGAGACGAGACTTTCTTACCATTTTCTTTGTTTGTTTTACATGTAAATTGACCTGGCCGTGTCTGCACCCATGTTTCTGCTTAATCTAACAGAATATGCTGCTTAATCTAATGGAGAGGTTTATTGGAATGTTGAAGCTTCTGGAATCCTGGGAGGACTGCCATTGCTTTTGCTCACTGCTCTTTGCTGTTACAAAACTGACCACAGTTGCCACTGCATGTTGGTTGCATTCATGTTCCACCTTCTTTCATGTAACTTAAGGCAGCATACATACAGGTGCTTTCCCCTCTCAACCACACTCATCCCTGCTTAGCTTTAGCAAAGTTAATGGATGGGGCCCACTAACCCTATCTCGGGCCCTTGTGTCCCGTAACAACATAAGAAGAGCCCTGCTGGATCAGACCAGTGGTCCATCTAGTCCAGCATCCTCACACAGTGGCCAACCAGTTCCTCTGGACAGCCAACAACAGGTTTGATAGACTTCTCCATGAATCTATCTAATGCCCTTTTAAAGCTGTTTATTCCTGTGGCCATCATCCCCCGGCAGCGAATCCCACATCCAGATGTAGCCTGCCGGGTTTCTATCGCTCTTCCTCTGCACCCTCCCACTGCCTTGGCTTTTGCTGCTTTCCCAGTAACAAGTCGTTCCCGAGTCTTTGGCTGCTGCTTGTTTTGGTGGTCCAATTTGTCTGCCTCGAGGGCAGCTGAGTCCCTTCCAAGAACAGGAGCAGGCATGCACCTCTGCCTTCCACCACGTGCCTTCTTGGGCATGTGATGTGTATGTGCTTGTATATGACCCTTATTCACCTGACTTTCCCCCTTTATACGGTGTGAGAGAAGCATGCTAATTGGGCCGTAATTGGGACATTGCATCCCACCCCATGTTACAGGAAGTGTGTGACAGAGAAGAAGGGTGCTCTTCCCACAAGAAGAGATTTGGTAATCTATGAACTAGTTCTGCTGAGTATTTTTTTAAAAGCCTGACAACATAAGGTATGGCTTTTGTTTAAGTGGCTATTTTTAGAGCAAATAAATGGCAGGGAAATGGCAGATAGGTGAAAGGATCTGCTGGGATCAGCAATCTTTCACACCGGAGGTAGGGTTCTGCCATTGCCCAAGAAGACCACTTGGCTACTGTGCCCTGTGGGAAATTTCCCCCCAAAGAGCACTTGGGGGGGGGGCGGTTGAGTGGCGGCGGTGCAGGTGGGCAATCCTCCTTCCCCCTCCCCAAGTGAGAATGCAGCTCTTCTTGCTATATGTGCATCACACACTCTCACATTCCGGGCTGGTTGGCAGGGTCAAGGGAAGAGAGCAGGCAGCGTCTATATGCCTCCCAACTGCCGATTCCTGTTCCATTTAGTTTTAGGTATTTATACTCTAGTTTTCTCCCTAATGGGCCCCCCAAAGTAGCTTCCAGCATCCTTCTCCTCTCCATTTATTCTCACAATGGCAAACCTGTGAGGCGGGTTAGACTGGGCACCTGTGACTGGCCCCCCAAGCTTCAAGGCAGGCTGGGGATCAAAACCTGGGTCTCCAACATTAACACTGGTTCTGTTGATTTAAAATCTTTCCTGCACTCGCAAGCTCGGTGTGTGTGACTTCCAGTCGTGATAGCTCAAAGAATGGGGGGGGGGGGGCCCCTTTCAGTCCACAAAACAGCAGGGGAGAGGGTGGCCAAGTAGTTCAGAAAACAGGAATGTTCTTTGTTTATACTGTGAAATGGTTAACATATTTACTGCTAACGGGATCATTCCATGGTGGTTCTATGGAGATGATGTTGCCAACCACGTGTGTGACTGCCTTGCAAGACCACCTCAACGAAAACCCCCCTCAGAGAAGCGAGAGAGACCAACGTTTAACAGGTTTCAACTTGTCTGTCTCTCGGAGTCGCCTCTGCTGGCTTTTTTTGCACGCTGTCTCTCTTGCAAAGTGGCTGGTGTTCCGAAAGAAGAAGCAGTCACCTGCTTTTTCTCTTGATGAACAAGAATTTGGCCAGCATGAAATGTAAGTGGCTTGATCTTGTGCATGTATTGAGGAGGAGGAATGAGAACCTTTGGTTAGAAGATCCACTGAGGACAGTAAAGTCTGTGTTGATGAACTCCAGGGCTTTAGATGCAGGTGGGTAGCCATGTTGTTCTGAAGCAACAGAACAAAGTCTGAGTCCAGTGGGACCTTGAAGACCAACAAAGTTTAATTCTGGGTATAAGCTTTCCTGTGCATGCACACTTCATCAGATATCTGACGATGTGCACACAAAAGCTTATACCCAGAATTAAACTTTGTTGGTCTGCAAGGTGGCCCTGGACTCAGACTTTGTTCCAAGGCTTTAGGTCAAGGATGCGTGAAACTCTCGGGTGTTTTGATTGTCTGGGGGGGGGGGAGTGCTTGAAGTTCTCAGGTATTTCTTTGGAGGAGGAATGTCCAGTATTTCTGTGAAGTACGTGAAATCTCAGCAGCCGTTCCAGTCTAATAAGGATAGTCCAGTAATGAAACAGAGGAAAATTACAGATTTATGAGGGGGGAAAGTAGAAGATATCTGCCTGGAATGCTTTCAGTCCAATGGTGGATGATGTTTACTAGTATCAGCCACTGCCTACTACTGCAGAGAGAGAGATCTCAGGAAGAGGGGGATCTTCCTCGTGGTCTCTGTACTTCACACCAATGGGATCTAGTGTGCCTGCGCTGGATCGATCGGTGCTGTAGCAAGCTTCATACTAACGGATTTTCGCGCCCATTCCCTCAGGCAAGCGCAGTGATGGTGAGTGGTCATCTGTGCATTCACACCACCCGTCCTCCTTCCCCGCTGCTGTCAGCTTCTACCTTTCCGATAAGGGGTTGATATGCGGCGGTGCTTTGAAGGAACTGGCGGGATGTCCGCACCCGTCCCTCTGGGCATGCGCAGTGGGGGTTCCTGCGCTTGCCTGAGGGAATGGGCGCGAAAATCTGTTAGTATAGAGCTTGCTACAGCACCGATCGATCCAGCGCAGGCGCACTAGATCCCATTGGTGTGAATGCACAGATGACCACTCGAAGATCACCAGTTACTGGTAAGCAACCTGTTTATTCCGGAGAGGTTGTAGTAGAGCTGGAAGGAGCACAGCCAGCCTCATCCAAGCATGTGTACGGCTCCCAGAAGCAGCTGTCTCCCAAGAAAAAGACACGTTGAAGAGCTGGTCGTGGATCTTCTGGTGTCTTGTCTGGTTTGATACTGACTGTACGTATACATTTAACAGGGTTCTGTCCACCGTGAATAAGTGTTGCTGCTCCTTTAGGAAGGGATCAGTTTGGTTTTGGTCTGTCTGTGCAATATAAGACAATGTGTTAATTTGGCCTGGACACTTCTTAAAAACTATGAGGAATCATGTAGCCTTACGGTTCACTCTAGGGGTCCTAATATAACACAAAGCTAAAAAAAGAAAGAAGAAGGAAAGAAAGAAAGATTGAAACATAAGCAAAGCCCGAGCACAAAATATATTCATTTCTATTTTTCGGATTAAAAAAATTCATAAAATGTCACATCATGCTTAGCTTGAAACACCTTTCTTCCCCAGTTGCTGAATGGTAAAGAAAGCATTTCAGTGTTCCAAAAAAGGGTGGTGTTTTTGTGAATAAAGGCCAGTGAGTGCTGCTCAAATCACACCTGCGGCTTGGGTCTTAACAGATTCAATGCTTCCTTTGCCCAGTCTTTTGTTGTGAACTTTAAGTTAACTTTAATTAGGGGTAGTCTACACTATCTGTTGTAAATTATAAGGGTTGGTTTAGATCCTACAACTCCATACAACGTTGGGTTGGATCTTATAGCTCTCTTCACATGGGAGGAGGTTTTTCCTCCAGTGGAAGACGCAGAAAGGAATCGTAGGGACAAATACAGTCTCTCAGGTTATTTTATAAGATGACCTAGTCACCAGTAGTAAGCAAAACCGGACGTGGCATGGGTATATGACTTGTTATTTGCTGTCTCAGTGAACTGAGGTAACACAGTCTTTCCTTCATGTTGTAGTGTTTGTTGGACTTGCCGTGGTTTGGACTGCAGTGAGGCTTTCCAGAAGCCAATGTGTACTTGAAAAGGAGTATTTCTGCTCTTCTATTCCAAATGGTGAGGTTGGTTTTCTCCCCCCCCCCCCCCCAAGCCTTATTTGCATTGAGAATGGGTCCGAGTACTGAGGGAGCCATGGCTTAACAGTAGAGCAACGGCTTGGCATGCAGAAGTCCCCAGCTTCAATCTCTGACCTTTCAAGCTAAAAGGATCACTTAGCAGGTGATGCGAAAGACCATTACCTGAGACCCTGGAGAGCTGCTGCCAATGAGAGCGGACCATATCGACCTTGTTAGACCGATGGTCTGACTCAGTGTAAGCTTATTGCATTCCCGAGGAACAGGTCGCCCTTGCCATTGCTTAAAGATTGGGCCCAGAAGTTTTAATGCTGACACACATCAGCGCGTCGATGATGTTTATGGGTTTAATGTTTATTTGCTGGAGGCTGTTAAACATGGCTAAGTAGAACCTCCATGTCCATGTGCAACATATTTCTGAATGCAACACGATGTGTGTGTGTGTGTGTGTGTGTGTGTGTGTGTGTGTGGAGGCAGATGCAACAGCAAGAAAGGGCTCTCACCTTCATATCTTTGTGTCCTTTTGGCCATTGTTCCTCCATTTAATAGGCTTGATTCTGCAAGCTTTTTTCATAGCATCATAAAATCACAGAGTTGGAAGGGGTCAGACAGGCCCTCTAGTCCAACCCCCTGCTCAATGCAGGATCAGCCTAGAGCATCCCTGATAAGTGTTTGGCCAGCTGCTGCTTAAAGACTGCCAGTGGGAGGGGGGGAGCTCACCACCTCCCTGTTAGGCAGCTGATTCCACTGTTGCACAACTCTTACTGTCAAAAAGATTTTCCTAATATTCAGCTGGAACCTTCCTGCCCTTCATTTAAACCCATTATTGTGAGTCCTCTCCTCTGCAGCCAACAGGAGCAGCTCCCTCTAAGTGACAGCCCTTCAAGTACTTAAAAGAGAGCAATCATGTCCCCCCTACTCCTCTTCTCCAGACTAAACATTCACAAGTCCCTCAGCCTTTCCTCATAGGCTCCTCTCCACTCAGTCTTACTTAATTCTCCTCCTTACTTGTTAGCACATGCCTTTAAGCCATGCAGGTTCCTCTTTGTTGGCCATAAGGGATCCTTTCCTCCTTTTTCACCAGAGGAAAAGCTGGTTCCAACATAGGAGGGACCGCCTTCCCCCATATATGCTCTGGAGAGCACTGCGTTCAGGGACCCAGAACCGACTGGCTCTCCCGAGTGTTACGGAGGCCAGGTTGGCAACGGCCAGGACCTTTTCGGTGGCGGCTCCACTCTGGTGGAATGAGCTCCCAGAGGAGACCAGGGCCCTGCGGGACCTTTTGCAGTTCCGCAGGGCCTGCAAAACAGAGCTCTTCTGCCAGGCTTTTGGAGCCACCACCACCACTAGCGGTGTTGCGAACAATAACAACAATTGACAACTATAGTGGAAGCCCTGAGCCGCGAATCCCGGCATCTACTGCCCGTCTTAGCCTCCCCTAACTGAAGCAGACCAATAGAATTAAAGTAAAAACTGGAATTTGCTAGCACTTTAACATCATGTTTGATTTTAACATTGTTTTATATTGTTGTATAACTATTTTTGAGAAATTGTATTAATGTAATGAACCATGTTTTATATATTGTGTGAACTTTTACTCTGTTGTAAGCCACCCAGAGCCAGCCTAGGCCGGATGGGTGGGATAAAAATCAATAAAATAGATAAATAAAATAAATGTGATCACTAGTATAATTCGTGCACATAGAACAGTGATGTTATGGAATGGATTCTAGCCTTAGTAGCCTGCTCTGGGAAACCCAGTGAGTATCTAAAACTCTTTGTAGGTGATGTCCTCACTTTGTTTCAACCTGATGCAATGTATTTCTGTGGATGCAGGAATAGATATAGGGCAGAGCTTTGGCATAAGAAATAAACTTTGTGTGCATTTGAAACTCCGCCTTGAAAGAACAGTACAAATGGGTCTAGCAACGTGCATATAGATACGAACTCAAGCTGGATTTTGAACATTGTATTACAGCATTGTGATAATTTTGCCCCTCTGACAGGTTTTCCAGAAGGACTGACCTCCATTCTTTTTGTCGTGACCAATCTTGGGGTTATCAACTCAACTGTCTTCAACAGCCCAAGCTTGGAATCTGTCACCAGTCTTGCGCTAGCCAACAGTGGCATCACGAAGATCGAAGCCGGCGCTTTTCGTGCTTTTCGACACCTCACCAAACTTAGTTTATATCAGAATAGCTTGACTAATGTGATGGCTTCTTGGCTTTTCAATCCAGGATGTTTGGAAAACCTTACGGTAGCTCACAATCTCATCTCCGAAATAAGACCCAACATGTTTTCCAGCTTCACCAATCTGACGACGCTTAATTTAGCAAACAATCAAATCCGTGGGATTGCCAGTGGGGGTTTTGAGGGGTTGCCCAAGCTAACCTCAATTGACCTCTCAGGCAATAATTTAACAATTTTAACCAGAAGTGTGTTCAGCGGACTGAGGCGCCCAGTGATGAAACTTGGTTCCAACCCATGGCACTGTTCCTGTGAACTTCAGGATTTTGGATTATTTCTTCAAGGTACCTACACCAGTGAAAATCACTTTTAATTCTAAGGTTAAAAAAGGTTAAGGGGATGACTTTTTTTTTCCTTTTGTAGTGTTGGTGGTAGTTCACATTTTACAACTGTTTAATTGCATTCTGTCCACCAAACTAGCACTCATGGCTTATTGTTGGAGGCAGTCATTACTTACTGATCCGGTTGAATTTTTCGAGTATCAATTTGCAGACAAATCTAATCCAAAGACTGTGTGCCAGGGCATTCTAGTTTGGTACAACACAACTGGAGTTATGCCATGACTGATTAATTTATTGATTAAAGTTTCTAGTGGACCCAAAGTACTTCTCCACTGAGGAGGCTACCCAGTGCATCTCTTCATGCTTCTCTATGCTGGCCTTGTCTCCTTCCAACCAGACTTCACCGGGAGTGGATACTTCTGGTGGTTATGTTTGGATCATCCAACCAATACTGATGCAGCAGAATTCCACCCGGTTCATGGAAACTCTTGTTGCACCTCTCTCTGAGGAACTGTTCTGAGCAGAAGTCATTTCGGGGGGGATCGCGGGGGATCTCAGTTCCCCCGGGTGAGGTACGGGGGGCGGGGCACATGACGAAGCCCCGCCCCCCGCTTAGGGAGGGCCTTTGCGGGGCTTCCTTGCACTCCCGCCGGCCTTGCAGGTCCACCGCCGGGCCCTTCATGGGGCTCGGCAGTGGAGTTGCAAGGCCAGCGGCCGAGATCGTTGGGGGCGGGGTGTGTGGCCTTATGACACACTTCCGGTGATGTCAGGGGGTGTGGCATATGCTAATGAGTTATGCTAATGAGTTCCCCTAGCTCTTTTTCTACGAAACGACCCCTGGTTCTGAGTATGCCACCTCCAAGCCAGATGGCAATGCCCGAACTGTGACTCATGCAGAAATGATAAGTGGTGGTTTTCTCTTGAAGGTCTACTGGATTTGTACGCCCTGGGGTCGGATGTAACAGCAAACCATGGCTTGCTGCTACATGAATGAACTGTGAAAGACCTTTGAGCTCACTTGCACAATCCTTGTTCCATTCTCTTGCATGGTGAGCAAATTAGTTATTCGTTTTTTGGCCCTGGACAAACTATCATTTGCACTTGCCCTTTAAATCAGGGTTACAAACAGCGGTTTGATCCTGAAGTTCAGGGGAAGCACAAGCTATAGATTGCCAGTTTGGGCATAACGGCAAACTATGGGTTGGATCCCACAGCTCGATTTCACTTTTTTTCTGGTACAAGAAATCTCCATCTGATCATAGAATAAAATCATAGAATCAGAGTTGGAAGGGGCCACACAAGCCATCTAGTCCAACCCCCTGCTCAATGCAGGATCAGCCTAGAGCAGTGATGGCGAACCTTTTAGAGACCAGGTGCCCAAACTGCGACCCAAAACCCACTTATTTATTGCAAAGTGCCAACACGGCAATTTAACCTGAATACTGAGGTTTTACTTTAGAAAAAAAACTCATACATTAACTTAAGATGATCCAAACAAAGTAAGGAAAGCAATCCCAAATGCTTTCATTTACTTAAAATTATTTGGCAGAGAATTCGACACTTTAATGATGGTCTGGGCCTGGCTGGGGCGATGGCACGCGTGCCCACAGAGAGGGCTCTGAGTGCCGCCTCTGGCACCCGTGCCATAGGTTCGCCACCACTGGCCTAGAGCATCCCTGACAAGTGTTTGTCCAGCCACTGCTTAGAGACTGCCAGTGAGGGGGAGCTCACCACCTCCCTATTAGGCAGCTGGTTCCACTGTTGAACAACTCTTACTGTAAAAAAGTTTTCCCCATTATCCAGCCGGTACCTTCTCACCCTTAATTTAAACCCTTTATGGCAAGTCTTATCCTCTGCTGCCAAGTGACAGCCCTTCAAATACTTAAAAAAGAGCAATCATGTCCCCCCTCCACCTCCTCTTCTCCAAACTGAACATTCCCAAGTCCCTCAGCCTTTCCTCACAGGGCTTGGTCTCCAGGCCCCTGATCATCCTCATCGCTCTCCTCCGCACACAGTCCATTCTGTCCACATCCTGTTAGAATTGAGGCCTCCAGAACTGCACACAATACTCTAGGTGTGGCTTGACCAATGCAGTGCACAGAAGGACTATAACATCTTGTGACTGGGATGTTACAATCTATTCACGGCTTGCACGAGGGAAAGTGTCACTGTTTGTGGCATTGATCTGCAACAGGTAATCCACTGGTTTGCTGCAGAAGTGAAAGTACTTTTATGCAGAAACAGGGAAAGGAGGAGTGGGGATCTGGGGTGGTGGGAGCAACAGTGAAGCTCTTTCATGGCTTGATCATGTAGGGTTTGTCATTGTATCTGAACCATCCCGCTGATGCAGACACTCGTATTTTTAAGGTCCCTTAGAATGAAGTGGGCTTCCAACCTTAACTCAGAAAATAAAGTTGTTTCACCTATCGCAAGTTTTGGGAGTGCCAGTGGTCTAATTTGTAGACTTTTAACATCTGTATAGAAATTTCTGATTTAAAAAACACTACATTTTAGAGAATATCTGTATAGACTTTACTGTCTTCATGAATGAAAAAGGCACCAGTCTCAACCTTCCGTTTTTTTGTTTCCTTTATGCTGGTCATGCTCACAGATTTGGTCACTGAATCTCTGCTGGAAGATGCTGCTTCCGTTGTATGCCAAAGCCCACCGAGCCTTGAAGGAGTTCCGGTTTGGAACATCTCCAGCTTGAGCTGCTCTCTAGACATTTTGTCCTCCTCGCTCTTTGAGGCTGGCTTCCATAAAGCTGGACTGCCCGCTCTGCTAACATGCTTAGGTATGTATCAAGCCATTGCTTCATTCTTTGTAAACAATTTCCTTCTTTAGTGCTTAGGTGTACATTTCCTAAACATTTCCCGTATCCTCTTTTAAAATTTTATCCAGCAGTATTTTCTGCTGTGATTTAGTTGTTTGTGGTTTGGCAGGACTTTTTCTGTTGTCTGTTTTTCTCGTTGTTTATGAGATGAGGTTGGGGTAAATGCATCTTTTTGAACACATCGCTGGTTAGATGGGTCTCATAAATGGTTCACAAAACAAAAACAATTAAAATGTAAAAGTTGTCCTGCTGGATCAGGGCACTGGTCTATCTGATTTGCCGTCCTTTTCACATGGTGGACAAACACTTGCCCAGGACGCAGAGGCCAAGACCTTCTCCAGGTGTTTAACTCTTAGCACTGGTATCCAGAGGATTGCTGCCTTTGATGGAAAGTTTCCTTTGGCTAGTAGCTATTGGTGCAAAGAACTTGAATGAATAGTATTTGACCTTTTAAAGTATCATTTGGCCTTTTAAAATGGTGCTTTTATCTCTTTGAAGCTTTTAAATATATTGCCAGAGATTTCATCATGTCTACTGAAATATTACTACTTTTATACTGCATTCCTAATCAGAGTTACACCCTTCTAAGACCATTGGTTTTAACAGACTAGGAAGGATAGAACTCTGGGATGGCAGAAGAAGAAAAAGAAATTGGATTTATACCCCATCCTTCACTACCTGAAGGATTCTCAGAGCGGCTTACAATCTCCTTTCCCTTCCCCTCCCCACAAGAAGACACCCTGTGAGGTAGGCAGGGCTGAGAGAGCTCTTTCAAGGGCTGCTCATGAGAGAACAGCTCTGAAAGAACTTGTAACTGACCCAAGGTCACACCAGCAGCTGCGTGTGGAGGAGTGGGGAATCAAACCCGGTTCTCCCGGATTAGAGTCCACGCTCCTAACTGGTACACCAAACTGGCAGTGTTGATTAATTTATATTCCACTTACCTCTTAGCATCAAGGCAGTTTCTAACAGTAATTTCTAAAAGTAATTATGTTATTCAATGAATGTCCCCCCCCCATTTGAACATTACCATTATCCACTGGCTTCTTAGGGAAGCACCAGGATTTTCAAACTAACATTCTTAATTATTTTTTTTTGGCAGTGTTAATTTTCTTCATTTTGTTGCTGGTTTTGATCTGGATGGTGAAACGAGATGAGCCAGTTCAACCAAGAAAAGAAGCCACCGATCTATCCACTGGCATGAACGCCAGCAACCAAGCTGACTCCTCCACAGCAGCGTGCTGGCAATCTGACGGGAAAAGTAGACCGGTCGATTCAGGCAAAGATCTACGAGCCAGAGTGCTGAGGGTCCGTGCCAAATCTGCCTCTGCTATCTTATTGCAAACGGAGTTCCACCGGGGACAAAGGCAGGTCACTGGTTCGGGTGGTGCAGGCCAGAAGCAACTGACAGCCCCCCATGTGGTGTTGATCAATCCTCCTTGTGTAGGAAGGGAAGGGTCGCCAAACTTTATGGAGTCATGGTATTATAACTTGCAAGAAGGCAGCAAGAAGGACTTACAGAACCACAATGCAAATTCCTTTTTGGCTGAAGTATGTATAGACGCACCAGTGCCGAAAGCTTGTTCAGTGGCAGCAAAGCAAATACTGCAGGAAGACAGGACTTCGGAAATACCTGATGATGACAAAAGCCAGGACAGTGTTGAGAATGCTGAGCCCTTCTTATATTTAAGTGTTACCACAGCAACTGAAGAGCAAACTGACGCTCAGTGCAAAAAGGAAGCAATTACAAATGCAAGAGGAAGCCACTTGGACTCTTTGAGGAGAGTGTTGACATGGCCTTATGAAAAGAATGCCATCGGACAGGGATCAAAGCCATTAAGTGTTAGGGGCTCTTTCATTGCACAGTTTTTCCTGCCTGTTGTGAACCTGGGTGAGTCCCAGTATGCTGGGAACTGGGAACTGGAAGAAGACCCGCAGCATCTCAGAAAGGAGAATCAGATGCACAATGGAAGTCCTGAATTAAACAGAGAGGCAAAATTAGCCAAAGAGATGGAGCCTCCACATATGAGAGAAGTGATGGTAGCAGCTGCTACTGAGCCAGTGGACATTGGGAAATCAGAATCGGATGAAGAACTACGAAGGCAGTGTGATCTGTGTGTGGCCGTCAGAAAGGATTATCAGGTCCATGAAAGCAGGATTGAATTAAACGCAGAGGCAAAACCAACCAACCAAGCCGAGCTTCAGAAACACTCCAAAGTCACAGTGGCCGCAAGAGGTATCCATAACTCACGGTCCACCACAAAAGCAGCCAAATGCCCTCCAGGTGAGAAAAAGAAACAGTTGCCCAAAACAGTATCTTCTCAGTCGAGGATCCACCATGAAATTCATCCACTTCCACCATTGTCAGATGACACCAGCCAGACAAGTTCTCCATGTGATGAGGTCCTACTTGAAAACAATGCGTATAACTACATCAACCTGCTTCATGAAGTTGTGGAGAATCACGGGAGGTGGACCAGAGAGCGATGGAAACAGACCCATCGAATGTGTGCTGTTCACCCAGCTAAATCCCAGTAGATTGAGCGTTTCCTAGATTGTGCCCAGAATGCATTAGTACTTTGTTAAGTGGGACCAATGAAAGATGATCATTAACAGCAATGGAAGGTGGCCTATGTATTTATACAGATTGAATGTTCTTCCCGGAGCTTTTGCTTTGAAAGACATCTCCCCAACTTCGGCTCTCAGGGCTATTCCAGACACACTCTGAGGGGTTCCCAGGATGTTGTGTAGGAATCTTAATGGAGGTCTGTTGATGTTGCTTGTTACAAAAGATGCTTAAGAAGCAATGCATCCTCACAATGCTGTTCTAGAATGTCTCGGACAGACTCTGAAGCAGCATTCTGAAGATGAGAAGTCCTGTGCTGAATGTCCCAAATGTTATTTCTTTGTGTGACGTGGTCTTCTGTGAGACACCACCATTCATCATGCATCCATCCAAATTACCTTCAGAAGAGACAGTGAGGTTTGATCAGCCTTGAGACCTAGAACAGTATTGGTCAGTGGACATGAGTTACCCCAGCCCAGTCCTTGATCTGCTGTTTGAAGGGGCAGCTGATCATTTTGCCTGCTGATTTACAATGACTGCCGGCACCACAATTAGGTGAGCAAGGTGGGGATGGGAAAACCCCAGACTATATGGGTTGTACAAACCAGGAAACACTCCCGAGTCCCCGTCACTCATGAGGACTCATGAGACTCATGAGAACAAGCCAGGTCTTATCTTGTAGCTTTGCATATATATTTCAGAATCTGTTGCATTAGTGCACTGGGTACATTTCTGCACTCTTGAAAGAGAAAGTTATCAACCTTAACTGAGAGCCTGATGCCGGATGACTTTTGGAAGAGAATCTGTTTTCCTACAGTTCTGCATTTGCTTGTAATTTGCTAGATCAGGGGTGTCAAACATAAGGCCCGGGGGCCGGAATCGGCCTGTCCAGGGCTCTTACCTGGCCTGCAAGCAACTGGTGTGTATGGAAATATAAGGTACTCCCCTTTTATGATATCCCTTGGGAAAAACCTAGT
Source organism: Gekko japonicus (assembly GCF_001447785.1). Taxonomy (NCBI): domain Eukaryota; kingdom Metazoa; phylum Chordata; class Lepidosauria; order Squamata; family Gekkonidae; genus Gekko; species Gekko japonicus. Next base: position 1,835,386 of record NW_015172554.1, read on the forward strand.
CTTGCATATGATTAAATACATTTATTGGTGGTTTTGTAGGTTCCCCTGTAAATCAATTGGTTTCACTGCTAGAAATCAATTGTTTTTGTTTGTATTTTGAGGAAAAAATAATATTGTTAATTGGGTTTGCCTATGTCCTTTATGAAGTTTATATCTCTGGTAGCTGGCATTACATTTTATGGCACACACGGCCCAGGCGAACAAAGTGACATTTATGTCAGATCCGGCCCTCGTAACAAATGAGCTTGACACCTCTGTGCTAGATTCTGTCATCACATCTCCAACCAGCCCCACGTCTGCAAAGGCTGCTGCAGCCACAGGCGGGGAAAAGATGAAGACTCAGCCTCTATCCCTTGCTTGACGTTAGCCCTGTTACACTGACTACAATCTGTGTACAGTGTACACTTGATTTTTCTTTGTATGTGCATTGAGTAATTCTCATAATGTATTCAACACATGTGCAGCCGATTGAAGCCCCACATATATCCAGGGACGAGTTCCCTGTTTCATTTGTAAAGTGAGTGCATGTTGGGTCTTTTCTTACATGCAGGTGTACACATAAATGCAGGTTGTACAAGCCTTCACTGTAATTTGTGGACAGGGCTTCTGTCTCAGTGCCTTGAAGGCTGGTTTGGCAGTGTTCAAGGTGCTAGGAAACTTGGAAACATTCCCCATCCTAAAAGAAGAAGAGATTGGATTTATACCCTGCCCTTCACTACCCAAAGGAGTCTCAGAGCGGCTTACAATCTCCATTCCATTTCCCACCCCACAGCAGACTCCATGTGAGGTAGGTTGGGGCTGAGAGAGCTCTCCCGAGAACTACTTGTGAGAGAACAGCTCTGAGAGAACTTGTGACTGAACCAAGGTCATCCAGCTGGCTGCATGTGGAGGAGTGGGGAATCAAACCCGGTTCTCTCAGATTAGAGTCTGCACTCTTAACCACTACACCTAACTGGCTCTCTAGTTAGAAAGTGATGTGGAGGGGGAAACTGAGTTTAGAGAGGGACTGTTCTCGTGGTTGCTGCCAAGGAGGGGATGGGGAGAATGACTTCTCTGGCTTACTCTGCAGTCCAAGCAGGAGAAGAGTAAAATGCAGTAATGCTTGCCTTCATCTTGAAAGCAAGCAATTTAAACCACCACGGTTCATGTTCTCAGCCTAGTATGGAAAAATACGGTCTTGGTTGCGTCTCAGCTAAGGGCGATAGCAAGCCAAAGCAAAAGGTCACTGGACATCTTCATTGGACCTCTATTGACTTCAGTGTCCTGACAACTTACATCCTTCCTGGCAGCCTATGGAGCTAGCTATGGTCTGTGCTCAATGCAGATACCATCTGTGTTTCCTTATTTGGGGTGGGTGGGCTATCCCCACGTGCAGGAGAGAAAGGTACAAGAGCAATGCTGGGACAAAGGGCTGAGACTTAAACGGCTGTTTGCAGAAGTCTGGGTAAGAAGCAGGGATCTGGATTCTACCCCTTCCTAACCAGTAAATCACTGAAATCCCTGCACACACCAATACAGTGTTTGATATATCAATTCGGGATTAGGGGGCTATGGAGTCTTTCATCATGGGGCCTTGCTTTGTAGCACTCTTCCAAAAGCAGCTACTGCCCAGTCAGTTAATCTGAGTGTGTCCAAATTTATTGCTCACTTTAGAACAGCAAAGTGTGACACTGGACTCTGCTTTGGAACCTTCTTCTCTTCCTCTGGAGCTTCAAAAGCAGTTTGGTTTACACATTGGATGGCTGCCGTTCAAGGAACACGAATCCAGAGCTCCCAGGGTTATTCAGAAAAAGGTGTGCAGGTCTCAGTTTGGGTTAATTTCACAGTTGCTGAAAGCAAACCGGGTGCTCTGAATGATCTGAATCACAATATATATGCTGCTGCTGTTACTTAGGTAGAATTAGTCTTTTAAAGACTGTGTCTGCACCTTTACAGGTAGAGCTGGGTGCGTTGGGAGACTCAGCCACCTCCCTGTGGAGTTGTCCCCATTTCTCCCTGTAATGAGACTGCTGAGATGAACATTTTTCCCTGCCCCCTTTCACAGCAGCTGGCTTTTGATTGAGGTTCAGGGTGAGGCAATGCTCAGTGTTATGATGCCAAGATTTTGGGTAAGTTAAACTATACATTGTGGAGGGGGACAACGTGACCCAGGGATGCCATTTTCATTGGCAGCTCTGCGTCCTCTGTAATATCTAGTTTTGCCCAGAGATGCATTGCAAAGGAACTTATGTTGGAGTTCTGTGATTGGAGCACCCAACATGTTTTTGGCCTTCAAGAAGGAACCAGGGGGAGGGGCAATATGGATCTGATCAGGGGCACTAGGAGAGGGGAGTAACTCATTGCTTTGGGCTGTTTCCCCCAATCCACAGGTTTCCCCCCAAAAAAACTCTGCTGCTTTTTAGGGTAAACCCCCCCACATCAGGAGGTCTGGTAGGGAATGTCAGCATCACATGTGCTTTGATTCTAAGTAGCAATAGTGTGTTGTCTTGCTTTTTAAGCAAGACCGAGTGAAACCACCATCCATGAAGATTACAGGACTATGATTTTTGCTTGCACAATGCAATCATTTTGTATGTTGACACTACAAGATAATTTTTGCATGCTTTGTTATTGGATGTTCCTGAATAATTGACGTGTTTTATGGCTGATAAGCCATCTAAACTAGAAAACTTGGGCTCACAGCCAGCCCCTTAGTCGATATTGTTTTGTGATAGTGGTTGTTGTTCCATTTCGAAATGCAGGCCTGCTTGGACATCTGATCTGTTTTATGTTCACTTGTCCTCTGAAAGCTGTTCAGCTTATCAAGTAGAAATTGGGGGGAAAAGGGGGGGGGAAACTCAACCCAAAATCAGCTGCAAACTAAGAGGGTCAAGCTAACAACTATATTATATATAAAAATACAAATGTTTATTAGGGTGTACACATAGCTAAAACATGCTGCGGTTAAAAGAAATAGTCTAAGTCTCAGACTTAAAAGGTTTATACAACCAAATTAGTTATTATACAATTGATGGGTAAAGCTTTTTGATCGAAGGACCATACACGTTTCGGCCCCTTCGGGCCTTCCTCAGTGGTCAATATTCTTTATATTACAATGACACACATCAAGAAATACATGCATAAAAATTTATATATATACAGTCACTTTATATATATAAAATAAAAAAACACCAGAAGCTGTTTTCTTATATGCTTTTGCAATTGCTACAAGTTTGTATAGTAGGCCATAGATAGTAGCTGTACCAATTCTTCAACTTATTCTGGTGTCAAAGATTCCATTTGTCAGGATGTGTGTCACTTCCATCAAAGGTAGTGGTCAAGTTTGATGGAAGTGACACACATTTGTATTTTTTATATAATATAGTTGTTATCTTGACCCTCTTAGTTCGCAGCTTATCAAGTAGACATTTTCTAATGTCTCTTATGTAAAAATAATTGAAATGCAATTACTTTCATTCCAAATGTATTTTAATGTGTTTATTTTAGATTTCTTAACATGTTCATAATAAAGAAATGTCTGCTGAAGTGGTACTTGTATTTCTATACATACCTCTGTATGTAATAAAAAGGCAGAAGTCAATCAATTTATTCAGTCAGCCAACGACCAGTACAAGTCAATAGCAAAAGCTATACAGAAAAATCATTAAAAAATAAAATTGGTCTGTCCTATTGCCAACAGTAAAAATCTCTAAAATTTAAAAATCTGTACATAAAATTTCACAACAGATTCTGCAAACTGTTGAAAATTTTTTAGCGCAGCTGATAGTGTTATCAAGTCGCAGCCAACTCCTGGCTACCCCAGAGGGTTTCCAAGGCAAGAGATGTTCAGAGGTGGATGGCCATTTTGCCTGGCTCTGCATCTTGACCTTGGATGGGAGACTTCCTTGGAATACTGCATTGGGAGGACAGGGGCAGGCTTTATTCAGCCACCTCTTTGAATATCAGTCACCAGAGGCTGACGTGACTTCCAGGTGCAGACACACACTTACTAAAAAAAGGAGGCTTATAGCTTTCCCATTCTTCTGGCAGCGGCCAGCCACAAGCCCCTCAAGGCAACACTCTTGCCCACTTTCCTGGAACATCTGGCAGGTGTCACATTGGGGAACAGTGCTCAAAAGAGCCCCTGGTGGCTCCCGAGTAAGGGTGTGCAAAAAAAAAAAAAATTGGCCCATTCGGATTCGGCCCAAAGGGGGAAGAATCAATTTCGGCTGGCAGTAAGACTCCCGCATGTCAGTTTTGTCATCTTTCTGCCAGCCCAATGTCAATGTCAGCCCCATTATATCCTATGGGCCGTTGAAGTCAATGACGTAAACATAGGGTATATTCTGGGGACTGGATGGGAGGGGGCTTGAGGGAGAGACTCCAAACTCACAGGGAGCCTCTCCTCAAGATACCATCCAAGTTTCAAGAGCATTGGACCAGGGGGTCCAAATCTACGGGCCCTCAAACAGGTTGCCCCTATCCCCTCCATTGTTCTCTATGGCGGGGGGGGAGTTACTTTTTCCCCACCATAGAGAACAATGGAGGGGATAGGGGCAACCGGTTTGGGGGCCCGTAGAATTGGACCCCCTGATCCAATGTTCTTCAAACTTGGTATCTTGGGGAGAGGCTCCAGCAGCTACCCTGCAAGTGTGGAGCCTCTCCCTCAAACCCCCTTCCCTCCATCCCCCAGAATATACTCTATGTTTTCACCATTGACTTCAATGGCCGATAGGATATAATGGGGCCGAATTGCCGCTGAAATTCGGCGGCAATTCGGCGGTAAGCCGATTCAGATCAGAGAATTTGAATTGGCCTGCAGCAGCCCAAAAGGGGTCCGAATGGGCCATTTTTGGGGGTGCATTCGGTTCGGAAGAACCGAATGCACATCCCTAATCCCGAGTCACTGAGTGAGTATCACAGCTTTAAGGGAATCAGCACTAGACTCAGTGTGACAAAATTCAGACATAACAACCATGACTGAGCCTGGGGGGATCAACACACGTGTGTGTTTCCTCCTCTTGTCCTCTGCAATCTAATGGAACACTTCCAAATTCATAGTACGCCTTGGGTGTGGTCAGACGGCGTGATGAGAGCGGGTTAAACTGCTCCGGTTCTGACCGGATTATATTTGATCTGGATAATCACGATCATACTTACCTCCTTTCTCCCGCCTCACCACGCAGTCATGTCGCTCCCCGGTGTCTACAGTACCGACCCGCGGGAGCATGTGTGGGCGGTTTTAAATTTTTTTTCTCAGTTTGCGCATGCGCATAGGTGCTCATCCATAGAATGGGGGCGGGATTACCATGGCACATGCGCAGAACCACCAGGGCGAATCAATCCAACTCCTCCAAGAAAAGTCTTCCCTTTAAACGTTTGACCCGAAAATGGCCTCCATGAGATCCCGAACTCATCTAAACTCTAAAACAAGTGACTGTTTAAATGTCGGTTTTCTAAACACGGTAGTGGATCTCCGCCTATGCGCGCACCACCACGCTAAAAAATAATGGCGGGTGAAAAGTGGAAGCCTCGGGCAGCTTTCGAGTGGGGAGGGGGTTTAAATCGGAAGTGGCTTGACACCAGAGGAGCGATCACACGGGGGGAATGCGGCTTTAAACGGGAGAGCTGAGAAAACACCACTTTGGGACCCGGTAACAAAATACTCTGGGTTAAAGTGGTTTTGAGTCAGAAATCAACGACTGGGGACGGGAGGCAGATGTTGACTGTGTGATCGTGCATAGAAAATCCATTGCTGAACTGTCACGACACCAGATCAAATGGTGCTTCTGAATGCACCCCTTGGGTGGTTTTTATGTTTTATCCATACACTCTGTTTCACTAAGGGAACATTCTAAAATGTGACCCAACACGTGCAGCCTCAAGTGGTTCAGTCCTTTCTAGGCCCTTAGTCTTAGATCAGGCCTTTTAAAAAGACCTATACATTAATATGATTATTATCTCTTTGTGTATGTTGAGCCCCTCCCATTTTTAAAAGGCCCTTGGGTATACCAGGTGTTATTGGTTTGGGAGTATTTTTAATGTTCTTTAATAACGAAACATCTCTCCTGTATCTAATGTTAGTCGCTTAGTTCTCTGGTTTATTCAGGGCATTGCTCCTTCTGTAGTTCATGAATTCCCAAAAGTGGATGAGAGGCCTGTTTTGCTGACCTATGCTGAACAATGTTTTCGGAGAGGCACAGATCTTCTGGCAACTGACAGGTTTCTTCAGTCATGGAGAGATGGAGTTCGTAATGGCCAAGCCCAGGATACTTTGGAGACACAATTGTAAGTTTTTCAGGATCATCATCATCATCACTGTATTTTGGAAACATTGTTTTTATTGAAACAAATTTTGTATTTAATCCTTGGTCATATAGGAAAGGCTGGGGTGGGGAGAATTGTGAAATAAACATATTTTAGGCCAACAAATAGTAATTGGATCATTACATCAGATTAGGGTTGTCAGTTCTTACCTGGTCTTTAGCGGGGGGCTCCTGGGGCCATCCTGGGATCTTCTCTCTTGTGTTGGGCACGCCAGGTAACCATAGAGTTTTGGCCAAAATGCTAGAGCTTTGGGGTGTGATGATGTCACTTCCAGGTGACATTGGCTGCAGTCACACGGAGCATTAGCCATGCTACAGAGACTGGGCACGATCTCACCGCCACATCTGGGAAGCGTAGAGCTCCCGTGGCTCACCCGAGGCTTCCCGCTGAAGATCCGGGGCAAAAAACTAGTACCTCTGATGTACTAGTTTCCAGAAACTGCGGGGCAAGGGCGGGCGTCTGATCGCGTTTCCGGTGGCATCCGGCGCCCGCCCATGTCCCCTCGCAAACAGGTCATTTTTCCCCCCAAGGCTCCACGGATGCGCACAAGCACCCAACGGAGCATGCGCACACTTCAGTTTAAAGGGAGGGGGACCAACAACAACCCCGTTTGCCACGCTGCCCCGCTTCTTTGCCTGTGATGTGATCAGCACCTCCCCCCTAGCCACAGGACCTCGACAGGACCTCAACCGGACGTCTGATTGCACAGTCGCGCGTTAGTTTGCCCCAGGGCAAACAGCCACACTCCCCCCCCCCGCATTTTCCAGACCATGTGGCCGGGGCCATAATCGTGCTGATGACATCGACCTGGGGGGGGGCTCTTGGGGGGCCCGATGGCAGATTGAAACCCCCCAAATCAGGGGAACCCCTGCCCCAACCGGGGGTCTGGCAACCCTACTTCAGCTTTGATCTTAAAGAATACATTTTTGATACGTGGAAAGGTGGAATACTTACATATTACGAAAGAAAATAAGTGTAACTTGTTTAATAGATTTTTACCCCACCTTTTCGCCATACTTGGCGATCTTATAAAACCCATCAAAGAATACAAAAGCACACACAGCCAAATACACAATGCTGCTGTTCAAAGCGGGGAATTAGTGACATTGGTAATTTGTGGCTGTGCCTGCAGAGAAGGACCTACGTTCAGTCCTAGTTGATGGACTTCATATAGCAGATGAAAGACCTTTCTCTGCCGGAGACCTTGGAGAGCCTCTGCCAGGCACTACACTAGTATGAGGTGTAGTGCTTAGTGTTGGACTCGGATCTGGGAGAGACAGGTTCAAATACCCACTGTGCCACGAAAGTTTGCTGTGTGACCTTGGGCCCGTCACATGCTCTCAGTCTCACCTGGCTGATAGGATGGAGGAGAGGAGAGTGACATAAACTGCTTTGGGTCCTCATCGGGGGGGGGGGGGGGGAGGTATAAATGAAATAAACAAATTGTGAGCTAGATGGACCAATGGTCTGCTTATAAGGCAGCTTCACATGTTCTAGTTCAGGAGTCCCTGACACAGAAACATTGAGCTGGAAGGGACCTCGAGGGTCATCTAGTCCAACCCCCTGCAAAATGCAGGAAATTCACATCTGCTCCCCCACTCCCCCAGTGATTCTATGGTGTCCATGGGTGCTGTGGGCACCCTCTGACACCTTTCCTGGTGCCCACCAACTACGTTTAGAAAGTGGGTGGGGCCAGGTGCCCTGCCCAGCAAAGCTTTTGATTGGATGTGCAGATTTTTAAAAACATTGCTTTGGCAGCAGCTGCCACTGCAGCACAAGGATCCTCGCTTTGTGAGCTGTCATTTTGTGGCTGTGTCCACCTCCAGAAGCAGCCATTTTGTGGCGGCACCCACCACACCGTTTGAGAATTCCAAAGGCTGGGGACCCCTGCCACCAGTCACCTGGAGGAGTCAGGAGCTGCAAGAGCCCAGAGTGGAGGAGAAGAAGAAGAGATTGGATTTATACCCCGCCCTTCACTACCCAAAGGAGTCTCAGAGCGGCTTACAATCTTCTTTCCCTTCCCCTCCCCACAACAGAGACCCGGTGAGGTAGGTGGGGCTGAGAGAGCTCTTGACAGAAACTGCTCTTTTTCAAGGACAGCTGTGCCAGAACTATGGCTTGCCCAAGGTCATCCAGCAGGTGCAAGTGGAGGAGTGGGGAATCAAACCCGGTTCTCCCAGATTAGAGTCTGTGCACTTAACCACTACACCAAACTGGTATAGGTGGAAGACGGTTCTCACCTGCCCTTTTGCATTCAACAGGGATATCGGCTTTTGCTGGTTTGCTTCTGCTTTTGGGGGGGATGGCCCAGCCTTGCCCCCCAATGTGTCAGTTCTGCTCGCCTGACAGAACTGAATGTGAGCAAGTTTCATCACTCCAAGCAGGTGAGCTTGTCTTTATTCCTTCTCCGCGGTCTCGGTTGATAAGCTGTTCGCAGCTGTTCCTGTGAGTTTCTATAAGTCTCTCTAGGCGTATTTAAAGAAATATCTTATGGAAATGAATAGACATATTAGACTTCTGCCTTTGATTTAAAAAACTTATACTAAAATCTACAGCTTTTCACCCACACAGGTGGAAGGATTGGTCTGCCAAAAAGTTGAGACTTTCAAAAAGTTGAGACTTTGAGCACAGAATTAGGGGTGTGTGCACGCTGCAGTTCTGCAGACATGCAGAAAGACCTTTCATTTTAATTAATAGAACAAGCTTCTAGCCCTTAGAAATACACTGTGAAAGTGTTTGGCAGTTCCTGGTATAATCTCAGAAGTCAGAGGAGTTGCTAGCTGGGTTCTGCTATGAAGGTCATCAAGCATCTCTGGGCCCACCACTCACTCTCAGCCTCCCCTATCTCAAAGGGTTGTGCAAGGATAAAATGGGCAGTGGGGAGCCATGTAATTTCACCCTAATAATAATAATTAACAATTATCATATGGCAGTGTGTATAGTATAGCCAGGAGATCCTAAGATTGTCTGGCAGCCATAAGTTTTAGCATTATGCACCAGTAGGTGGTGAGCTGGACCTGTTTTTAAGGCAAGAGACGTTTCAGAGGTGGTTCGCCATTGCCTGCCTCCGTGTCACACCCCTGGTATTCCTTGGAGGTTCCCTTCCAAATACTAGCCAAGGCCGACACTGCTTAGCCTCCGAGATCCAATAAGATTGGGCTAGCCTGGGCCTGAGCTCTTCGAAGAAAGAGCAGGATGAAAATATTATAGCTAAGATATCTTGCAGTCACAGGATGGATCTTCAGTGCCTCACACCCCTTTTTACACCTCCCCTTAACTGATTGAAAGCAAAATAAAATATGAGAAATGCAGAATACTTTGTGCGAAGTAAAGAGAGAGCTGGAAATATGTTGAGCCGCAGCTTGTTTAAGAAAGACACTGAAGTTAGCTTTCTTTTTCCCACAATCTGGTATACGTTGGTGCTTCGTTGTAATTTTCTCCCCTTTTACTAAATAAAACTAATTCATTCCCAGCAATTTTTCAGATGCCCAAATACCGCCTATTCTAGTACTTCAATTTCTAAATCTCTACCCCTCTTCTCCTGCTTCAGTTTTAATAGGTTTGCCAAACTTCACAGAAAAGATAGTTTTGCGGCGTGGGAACCTCAGCGAGATCCCTCCGCTGTCCTTCCAAAAGTTCCCCAACCTCCACTTCTTGTCGATCACTGGGTTTCCGGTCTCTTCACTGACTGACCTCACCTTTTCCCCAGATCACGCCAACAGCCTGCGGAGTTTGGATCTCAGCAACAACAACCTGCTCAGTTGCAGTATACAGCCAATGGCTTTCTCCGGTCTTGTGACCCTAGAGGAGTTGACTCTGAACAACAACTCTTTGGACATCTTGCACAGTCCTTGGTTCTTGGGGCTGATGGCACTCAGTAAACTCTCTCTTGCCCTTAACAGAATTTCATACCTTCCTCCCAGGATGTTTGAAAACTTAGCAAGACTGGAAGAACTGGTGATTTCTTCCAATCAGATCCAGTATCTCTCCATGGATACCTTTTATGGGCTGGCCTTGTTGGCTCGACTGGACTTATCGAACAACAAGATCCTGTTTATCAACAATGAGGTCTTCCAGCCCTTGAAAGCACTCAGGCATCTACTGTTGTCCAATAATAGGTTGTCAGCGTTGCCTGCCCTTCCGAGTTCGATCACCTTCTTGTTTCTCCATGCAAACCCATGGGACTGCAGCTGTCAGCTGGTGGATTTTGTGGGATCCTGGGTGAACACAATTCAGGAATCTCCTCTGGTGGTCTGCAGCACCCCGCCCAGACTTTCAGGATACCAAGTGATAAGTGCCAGGCTTGAAGGTTGTTCTTCTTCATCCTCAGCATCAAATTCATACCTTCCACGGCCAACAATTTGGAATCTCAGCTTGCTTTATGGCTTCCTAGGTAAGTGTCTAAATGCACTGGTCTAGAAGAGGGGCAGTGTGCCACATTTTCTTAGGTTTGGTCTGTATCTTTTATAAAAAAGTAACTATTTGCTGCTGAAGTGATATTTGTAGTCCTCCTCCATTAATCCCAAATTTTGCAGGGTTAGAATCACTTCAACCTGACCTGGGGTGGTGCAGGCTAGCCCAGTCTTGTTGGATCTCGGAAGCTAAGCAGGGTTGACTCAGGTGAGTGCTTGAGTGGGAGACCACCAAGGAAGTCCAGGGTTCCTATGCAGAGGTCGGCAATGGCCAGCCATCTCTGAATGTCTCTTGCCTTGAAAACGCTATGGGGTCAGCACTTCCTGGGCTTGCAAAGTGGGGTGTTTCCCATCACCAGAAGTTTAGGTTCAGTTTACTACTTCCCTTGCCATAGCCCAATGTGAAGGTTGATCATGTACTCCATCCATCCATCCATCCATCCATACATACATACATACATACGTCCATACATACATCTATCCTCTTCTATCTATCTAGTACTGCTCTTACAGCTATCACCTTGAGGAGAAAATAAAATTATCTTAATATTATCTCTCTGATATATAATTATTGCCCCTATAACTTTTGCCACAGAAAGAGTAATGGAATCCTTTATATCCCATAGTAGCCACATCACCTGAACTCTCATATTAGGCAGTTTCATATTTTTAAATTAGAGGGGTAATTAGCATCTCAGGCAGAGAAAGGCCTTTTACAATAAATGTTACCTGTAATAATTTTGGGGGGATTCAGGGAGCCACACCTGGGACCTGATGCTTGTAATGCATGTGATGGACTACTCAGCAGTGGCCCCTTCTGAAACCTGCAGCTATGAACATGCTGAAGGACACAATCAGGTGTCATTTCGTAGAAAAAGAGGTGCAGGAGCTCATCAGCATAACTCATTTGCATATGCCACACCCCCTGACATCACCGGAAGTGTGTCAGAAGGCAACACCCACCGCTCAGGCTCCACTGGACTGTTTTGGATTGCTAGCTATTGGGGGGGGGATGTGCAGATCTGTCCTCGCAGAGGAGGGAGAGCTTGTGCCTGAATAAAACTTGGTCTTAAAGGTGCCACTGGACTGTTTTGGCTCCGCAACTTACCTGCCTGCTTCTTGCTCCAACTGAGGGCTGCTGGAAGCAGGGGGTGGGGCTTGTTGCATGTGCCCGCCCCATGGGCTCTTTACTGCCGGAGCTCTGCTCCTGTGCGCTCCTGCAGGAAATGAGCCCTGGACACAATATTTGTATAGCTTTTTTTCTGTGGGCTACAAGCATGGTGTATAAGGTTCTGTGTGAACATATGAACTCTAGTTGGAACCCTCCAGGCTCCCAAGCAGAGCAGGATCTTTCCCAGCAGATAGGCTGAAACCTTTAGCTGGAAAATAGGTTTGGGACTTTCTGCATGTGATGTGTGGGCTCTATTAGTGATCTATGAGTCATCTAACCCGGTGTCATCTGCTGTCATTTTCAATGGCTCTCCAAAATCTTGGGCCAGAAGTTTTTCTGATCCCTTTAATGGAAGATGGGACTGAACCCCGTGACCCTGGTGGAACAGGCGTAGTGAAATTCACTATGATGAGTTGAACTGGACATTATGGGGAAGAGGAGGAGAACCAACACAGGGATGCCCTTTTCAGCAGCTGCTGCCCTGCTCTTTCCATTACTTCCAAGTCTGTTCTAGGTTTTTAAAAATGTAAAGGCAAAGGATAGTAATTCTGCCCTTCATTTTTCTCTATGTCTGCAGGAGGACTCTTCATTGGCTTGATGGTGTACCCGATCTGCTGCTGCTGTTTAAAACTCTGCAAATGCCCATCAGTGACAGGCCAGGCAGAAAGCAAGAAAAGTTTTCAGAGTGAATCCACCAGTGTCTTTCTGGGGGAAGCGACAGCCACAAGAGCAGATCCACAGATCTTTGGCAGCTTTCCAGTAATTGAGAATACAATGATTGGTTTTGAAGTGGGCAACTTGGCAAAGGGGCCATGCGATCGCTTGAATGAGACCCCCAGAACTTACAACATGGGACAAATGAGATCCACAGCTGAGAGGCCACTGGTAGCCCTGTTATTGGTGGACAAGGCAACGAATAAAACAGTTGTGACTCTCTGTGAGAAAGGCAGTGAAACTGCAGGCTCAAGGGCCGAATGGATCCACAGCCCAAACCAGCTGCCCGGGTTTCTTGGTGACGCTGGACAGCAATGTTTTGCGCACGGTGAACACAAATTCTGTGGCTCACCTTTTCAGCACACAACTTCAGATCAGACAGAGAGGACAGAACATGGTGAGTGGAGAACAGAAGAAATAACACAAACAACCTGGGCTATCAGCTGAAGTCTGTTGGTATATGGTACCATTTTGGATTGCAGGTGGGATGTATCACCTGTTTTTGTGCATAAATGGGCAGCAGAGCATACAGGTGGGCAACTTCTTGACTTGGCTGAATTCTCCCCACTCAAGACACTTGTGGACTTAATGCCCAAGTTGCAAGATTATCTCCTCTCTCCCCACCCCTGCAAATTGGCTGCAGGGTCTGGACTTACTTGAAAACGTTACAACCTCATCTAGTATAGAAAGCAATCTTTTTATCAGAGTGTCAAAATCAAATATGCTGGTGCTACAGCGTGAAGACTACCAAGCTGATCCACATGTTCTGGATGGGGTTGCCATTTGCAGAGCAGGTTGAGAGCTTGTGGGTACTTATGGACTTGCTGATTGAAAAACAGGGTGGAGCGGTGACTTAAGGGTGCTTTCTGCCATTTGTGCTTGGTTCACTAAGGCTGTGGTCACTTTCGATACACTTTCCAACTGGATTTTGCCAGTTCACACAGTAAAATCCAGTTGGAAAGTCCACTGAAAGTGGATTGAAAATGGATTATTTAGTGTGTGTGACCGCAGCCTTCCTGCTTATAGACAGTTGACATGGCTGTGTTAACCCATGCTTTTGTAGCCTCACGGTTAGATTACAGTAGTCCACTCTACTTTAAAGGTAAAGGTAAAGGTTCCCTTGCTTGAAAGCCGGTCGAATCCGACTCTCTGGTTGCGGTGCTCATCTCCGTTTCCAAGCCGAAGAGCCAGCGCTGTCTGAAGATGTTTCCGTGGTCATGTGGCCGGCATGACTAAACACCAAGGCGCATGGAACGCTGTTACCTTCCCACCGAAGTGGTACCTATTTATCTACTTGCAATTTCTTGCTTTCGAACTGCTAGGTTGGCAGGAGCTGGAACTAGAGATGGGAGCTCACTCCGTCATGTGGCACCCAAGTCTTGAACTGCTGAACTACCGACCTTCCACAGCCTGCAGTTCAGTGTCTTAACCACTTGAGCCACCGCAGCTCCTCCACTCTACTTTAGGTTACCCTTTAAGACAGCCTAGAAAATGCAACTGGTTCAGAACGCAGCAGCCTGATCATTGTCAGGGGCTAGATGGCAGCAGCCCATCTCACCTGTTTTAACACAGGTATGTCTGCTGCCAGTTGGCTCCAGGGTTCAGTTCAAAGTGCTGGTTATGATTTTTTAAAGCCCTTCTTGACCCCAGGGCCACAGATCTAAAGGACAGGCCCATATCCAGGATTTTGTGGCTTGTGGGGCAAATTTTTTTCTGGTGGGGCTGAAGTTCTCAGTGAAGAAAGAAAAACAATTTAGCCAATAGAAAAGCTGTTACCAGGATAGATATCTAAATTGCAAGCTGTCAACCACTTTAGACGACAGTTCTCAGCTGCTGCAAGTTAATAACTTCTGTCAGCCTAAGTAACAGTTCTGATAACAAGCTGGCAGGTAGGGTTGATGACTTCTGTAGTCAAGAAAGCTAACAAAGTTTCCTGATACAGAGTTAAAAGGGAACATAGAGGTCACCTACTCCAACCCCTTGCTGGGTGCAGGAATTAGTCAACTACAGCACCCCACTCTGCTTAAAGGAGTCCATGCCTTTTTAAAAATATGTTTAAAGATTATTGGAAAAAGCATTGACAGGAGAAATTCTTGTGGGGCCACACCTTTAAGAAAGGGGGTGGAAGGAATGTCTCTACCTATACGTCCCCACAAGCCAACTAATCTTCTGACTGCCACCTTCTAGTTGTTTCCCCTGCTTAAGTGGCCTGTTAGACATTTACTAGAGCCTGTGCTTTTCCTATAGTGACTCTCACTTTGTGGAATGGATTTCAGGAGGAGGCAAAGGGGGTGCTCCTTAGAAGTTTTTTTGGAGATGCTGTAAGGCCTGTTTTATTTGGGAGGGCTTTAAATGGGGTTTCAGCTGCATCATCCTGCGGTGGAGGATAAATGAGGTTTTACTGCATTTTATGTGTTTAATTTTGGCCAACTGGAGCCACAAGGGAAAGGCAGCACATAAAGTATTTTAGTAAAACAAACAAATACCTTTATTGGCATAAAATATTAAACAGTTGCCATAGGGTAAAACAATCCTATAAAATTTGTAAAAAATAGATAACTTCTAAAGCATTACAAAGGTATGTCTATTTGTATGAGCTTAAATTATAGCAATATAAAATTTTTCCCAACCGCAAAACCTAGAATTAAATTATACAAACTCATTGAACTCAATTAGAATGATCAAAGTATTTTAGTAAATAAGCAAACAAACTGTGATTTAAAATGTCCTCTGTGTGAAATCAGCTTGTGTGTGTGTGTTTCCTCTCCAGTTTTTCCAGTGATTGGGTGGGTTGTTGACACCCGGTCGGATGGACGGACTTCCAAGTCCGACGCTGCTCAGCCACCCCCAGCATCGATTCATGAAGACTTTCCAGCAGGAAATGCCTTAAAGATACAGAGAGCAGTGGGGCATGCAACCTCGACCCAGAGAGAAGAGTCTTCGGGGAGCGGTTGTCACATAAATGCTTCTCACAGTCAGTCAGAGATGGAGGGGAAGACGTCTTCTCTTACTCATTCCTATCCCTCCGGCTTTGCATCTCCCAGCTACACAAAAACCTCTGAAACGAGACGCTGGCAAGAAGAAGGTTTCCTGGAGAGGAGAAATCTTAAAAGCAGAGCCAGAAGTGGAGAATCCTCTTGGAAGGCTCGCATTGATTCGAAAGCCTATTGCTTGCGGCTGAGCAGAAGCAGCAGACAACTGTTGCGGAACCTCCGTCGCGTTCCAAGCTATGAAGCAACCCCAACCTCTTCCCTTTCCAGCAGCTCCAGCTCCTATTCTGTTGCCCTCCAGCCTAGGAAACGCACACGATTTTCCCTGCACTTAAGTGCTCCTCCTCAGAGGAGAAAAATGAGTCTTGATCGGAAAAAGTCCAGGAGGCCGCAAACACACCCCAATGTTGCTATGACAAGGGATGCATCCACTGTAGAGAAACTCTGGAAATGTCCAGTATGTGGCTGTGAAGAGTCCCGCCCATGTTCAGTTGTTCAGAGAGGGCTCAATCAACTGGCAGATGCCATGTCTTCAAAAGGGTTGTTAGATGTAGCCAGGCAGCCACTCCCCTCGAACACAGCGCCTCTTAAAGGTAATGTTTTGTTTACAAAATTGGATATTGTATGATAATGATGACCTTTTGGCCCTTCTGACTCAGAACTGACTTGTTCCAGCTGGCAGTGTGCAGGGTCTTGGTTAGAAAACTGTGTTTTCCAGCACCTTGAGCCAGAGACTCTTGAAATGGAAAAACCAGGACTTGAACCTAGGACTTCCTGCATGGAGGCGGGTGCTCTACCACTGAGCTACAGTTGTCCTGCTAGAAACGCTGCAGGTGCTCAGAGTGATGTACCTTACCTATGAAGCTGCCTTATACTGAGTCAGAATATTGGGCCAGTGTTGTCTGTTCTGACAGGCAACATCTCTCCAGTTGAGGACTTACCAAGGACTTGGGAAATGCATGCAAAAGGGGTGCTCTGCCACTGAGACCCCTCGCCAACCATAACAGTTCTCACATTTAGGTAAAGGTAAAGGTTTCCCTTGCTCGAAAGCCAGTCGAATCCGACTCTAGGGGTGCGGTGCTCATCTCCGTTTCAAAGCCGAAGAGCCAGCACTGTCCGAAGACGTTTCCGTGGTCATGTGGCCGGCATGACTAAACACCAAGGCGCACGGAACGCTGTTACCTTCCCACCGAAGTGGTACCTATTTATCTACTTGCAATTTCTTGCTTTCGAACTGCTAGGTTGGCAGGAGCTGGAACTAGAGACAGGAGCTCACCCTGTCTTGCGGCACCCGGCGTGCGTGCACACGAACACTTACACCTTGAATAAGACTTTGTTGGTCTTAAAGGTGCCACTGGACTCCGACCTTGCTCATTTTTAAAATAGGGTTGCTGTAGACAGGGCCTTTTTAGTTGTAGCACCTTTGGAATTGACTCTCCACAACCACTCACCTGGCACCTAGAGTTACAGAGAGTTTGCCACTTTTGTTCCCCTTGTCCTTACTGTGTCTCCTGGCCTGGATTTTAGTTCCCTAATGCTTTATCGCAGAAAGAATTGGATGCTGCCTCATTTAAAAATATTTTAGAATCAACCAAACATCTTGCAGGATTGCGACTGTATCCTCTTGTTCTTGTGCTGATTCCTTGCAGATCGTGAAACAGCCCAGCCTTGGCTTGTCCCACATCAAAATACTGAGAATTTGCTAGCTGAAGACTTGTTGGAGTCAACCCCTTTGCCACAGCCACATCTTCCCTTTGGGATTTCTCACGGCGGGCCAAGTGAAGATGAGGAGGAACCCACTGATGAATACCCACAGCTGTTGTCTGCAAAATCTGCTCCAGGAACAGAGCTCTCTCAGCAAGCACCCGGCATGGACTTCCCAGTGGCAGAGAAGACAGTGACACAAGTGATTCTAAAGAAGGAAGGTGGCGTGGGGATGGTTCACACCGTGACGGCGGTTGGTTCCATGATAGTGCATTCTGTAAAGAATGCAAAGGTCAGATCCTTGGGGGAAGAGATGTACAATGCACAGGCACAGGTGGAGGCTCTTGCCCATGCTTTTGACCAGTGCTTAGCAGACCAAGAAAAGGCTCAGGTGAACACATCCTCTGATATGATACAGCTGAGTTCTTGTCTGGTCAACAGAAGCAGCAGTGAAAGGAGCTTTTCAGGGCCTGAGGAACGCAAATTGTGGGAAGCCAATGATAGAAGCAACGATGAAATGAGCTTTTCGGAGGCTGAGGAGCCCCAACTGAGGGAGTCCGCCAACATCACTTCAAGCTACCCTTTGGTTCAGAGAATGTTCCAGATTGACTTTCCTCTTTCAAATGAAGAGTAAAAAAGAAGAGTGGCGAGGAGGCCGGGGTTGGGGCCAAGGGTCACCCGAGAGGGGAGTGGGTGGCTGATGCCTGGAAATCAGGCCGAAGTTGCAGCAACTTGCAGGTGGCATCTGGCTGAACTTTTAGAGCAACCGACAATCTTGGGCAGGCTGCTCCATGATTTGCTTTTTCTGAAATAAAAGCTTTGTTGAAGATGAAACGATCGTTTGCTATTCTCTCAGTGGAAGTCAATCACGTTATATTACCTTCTTTGGGCACTGATCTCGTCAAATCTCAGAAGCTAAGCAGGGTCGGCTGTGGCTAGTATTTAGAAGGGCAACCTCCAAGGAATACCAGGGTGGTGACGCAGAGGCAAACCACCTCTGAAATGTCTCTTGCCTTAAAAGCAAGTCTAGCTTGCCGCCTAGTGGTGCATAATGCTAGATGAGCTAGAACTTCTGGCTGCCAGACAATCTTAGGATCTCTTGGCTACACTACACACAATGCCAATCAATAATAATAATAATTTGGGCACCGCATTTCCTGGGGCTCAAAATAACACCATCCCTTGTTTATAGCTGGATGTGACACTGTCTGGTTCAGTCCAAGCTCAACCACATACATCACCATGGTGGAAATCAACCCACAAGTTGGCTTTCTCAAGGGAGATGAGTGGTTTCGGAGTAATTTTGATGTCTCTTAAGTATTGGAGTGGCCCGTCCTAACTTCTGTAATGCCAGCCATGTGCATGATGTTCTACAGAGTACAGGATGATAGGCCTCTGCCCCAAGGTGCTTGCAATCGAAAATTTACCTTAATGGATTAACGTATCAACAGGGAACAGTTATAGCTGCTTAAGTTTGTGGTAGGGTTCCTGGGAAAGGTGGAGGGATTTGAAGGAATTGAGAGACATAATGGTGTCAGGCAAACGTCAGGGGAGGCAGTTCTGAGCCTAAGGGGCAGCTAGGGTTGCCAGCTCTGAGCTGGGAAATATCTGAAGAGTTTGGGGGTGGAGCCTCGGGGGACGGGGTTTGGGGAGGGAAGGGAGCTCAGTAGGGTACAATGCCATTGAGTCCACCTCCCAAAGCAGCCATTTCCTCCAGGGGAACTGATCTCTGTTGTCTGGGGATCAGTAGTAATAGTGGGAGATCTCCAGGCCCCACCTGGAGGATGGCAACCCAAGGGGCAGCAAAGGAGAACAGGGAGGTATCCTTTATGTAAAACATCTCCACATAATCACTCCCATGGAAGATTAGACTGAGCACATATCTGATATCCTTGTGCCAACAGTTACATGTCTCCGAGCCTGTTGCACCCTCCGCCTCCCCGATGGTCATTGGGGGGGGGGGGGGGCTGAACTGTGGCGTCTATATCATTTTTATGTATCTCACTTTTATCTATTTATTTATATTTATACCCCGCCCTCCCTGCCGAGGCAGGCTCAGGGCGGCTTTTATTAGCTTTTAATCCTACCTTTTCTCCAAGAAGCTGATGGTACCACACAAGGTTCTTCCTCCAACACATCGTCCTCGAACCCATAGGGTTGACAAGCTCTAGGCAGGACCTGGAGATCTCCCAAAATTACCACTGATTTCCAGATGAGATCAGTTCCCCTGGAGAAAATAGCTGTTTTGAAGAGTAGACTGTTTGGCAATATTCCCTGCTGAGGTCCCTCCCTGCCCCAAACCCCACCTTCCCCAAGCTCCACCCCCAAAATCTCCAGGCATTTCCCAACCTGACCTTGGTAACCCTACTCCTAATTCAGCAAGTGGAGGTTTGGATCCAAATCTTTCTAGTCCTACTCTGATATTCTAACCATGGGCTGTCAGTGACATTAGGGCCTGAAAATCCACTTTCCTAGGCCCACATTAGGGTTGCCAGCCTCCAGGTGGGGCCTGGGGATCTCCCGCTTTTACAACTGATCTCCAGCTGACAGAGATCAGCTCCCCTGGAGAAAATGGCTGCTCTGAAGGGTGGACTCTATGGCATTGTGCCCTGCTGAGGCCCCTCCCCTCCCCAAACCCCGCCCTCTCCTGGATCCACCCCCAAAGTCTCCAGGTATTTTCCAGCCCAGACCTGGCAACCCTAGCCCAAATCCAGCAAAAATAAAATAAATCTGCTCAAACTAGCATTTACTCAAAGAAAGGGGGGACAAAAAGCCAGAAGAACCCATGTATAGGCAAAGCAAATCAGATGTGATGGAAACTGGGCAACTTGTGTGTCTCCCCGACATTTCCTGCCTCCAGCCACCATCTTGAATCACTCATTCTGCTGCCAAGCTTCCCCCAAGGAAAACCACAACAGACCGCTCTTAAGACTTGCTGCATGCAGCTATTTTATTATTTTTTAAATTACATCCTGCTATGGAGCAAGTTCACAAATATAATATATATATATATATATATTTATATATATATATAAAAAAACATACATACATACATACATACCTCAGGTCCTCATTCTCACTCTCAGAGACATCAGCAGACAGGATAGCCAAGCCCCCTGTAATAACTGACCCACATTCACTGTTCCATTCACATGCTGCCACCATTTATTCATATCCTATAGTGTGTGTGTGTGTGTGTGTATTCATTTGTGTGTGTGTTTCTTTCCTTTAGACAGGGAACCCATAGGGTTAAACAAAATAAGAAGTTAACTTTTATTTATGGTATTAACAGAACACTGAAGAAAGCAAGGTAGAAATTAGAAAAAAATTGCTTCCATTGAGCTTATATATAAAAAAAGGTTCTCCAGCTTGGGTTTTCAACAAGATATTTTCCAGGAGAACTTATTAAACTAAGATCCTGAAGGGATATCTAATACCTTCAAAGGTATTAGGGCCGACAGTTTCGGTACAAAGGGCATGCTCCTTCCTGATTCAGGGGGAACATTGTATAATTAGATATAATTCCCTTAGAAGTTATAGAATACTTTATCCTTCCACCACCTGATGCATTTTTCTCTCTCTCAGTAGGAACACACATTTGTAGAATGTACGGATTTTTTAATCCATATTGGCAATTCAGAAAACAGCAAATGGACCGTGCAAGAAATCAGGTTTTTTTTCAGTCTACCATCTTCAACCTTGCTAGCTTGGCTGCGTATGTTCTACCAAAAGAAAAGGGTATTTTATTACCGTCGATAATTTTTGAGAAGAGGTAGCCATGTTAGTCTGAAGTAGCAGAACAAAACCTGAATCCAGTAGCTCCTCAAGGATCAACAACAATTTCCATTGTATCAGCTTTTGTGAGTCAAAGCTTGTAAATGAGATTCGACTTACAAAAGCTCAATTTTTGTTGATCTCTAAAAAGCTAATGGTCTTAAATGTTGTTTTATTAGCATGGAACAACTTTAAATTGTTTTTAGTGGAAACATTAACCTCCAAGACTGAGTGCCTTGCCTCATGAGACAGGGGAAGGAAAATGAAGGAATTACTACCTTACCTTTGACCTTGGCAGGTCTCACTTCTTTTCCTTCCAGGCAGAAGTGGCATCTGTTTATGGCTCCTCTGGTTATAGGCAGAGAAGCCCTGCCGGAAATAAAATTGGTGAGCCCAAGTAAGCCCTTCCTCATCTACATCTATATAGTTGTCTTGCTAGCAAGAGCAGGCCTCCATGAGAAAAGCCTGTCACCTTATAAAATGACATTTCCCATAATTCCTTCATTTATACTTCCTGTGACTGTACATTTATAGACATTGGACTGAATTTTGTAGAAGAAGCCAGCCTGCATAAGGAGGAGAAGAGTTAATTTTATACCCAGCTCTTCACTACCCAAAGGAGTCTTGGAGCGGCTTACAATCGCCTTCCCTTCCTCTTCCCACAACAGATACCCTGTGAGGTAGGTGGGGCCTGAGAGCTCTCTGAAAGAACTGTGACTGACCCAAGGTCACCCAGCTGGCTTCATGTGGAGGAGTGGGGAATCAAACCAGGTTCTTCAGATTAGAGTCTATCAATCTTAACCACTACACCAAGCTGGCTCTTAACCACTACACCAAGGAGCAGTAGATAGACTTCCTGAGACACATGAGTGAATACTAGCTACCATTTACAGTACTTGCCAGGGGATGGACCAATGGCCAAGGGAATTGGTCCATTGCACATGCTTCCTCAGAGTTTCCTTGAGTTTGTCTGCATGATGGAGGGAAGCCATAACCTATAAAAATAAGTGTGTGTTTGTACAGATGGGCCCAACATGGGTAAAATACTTAGCCAAGGCTACATCTCGTCTACTTTCTACCTGATTGTACACTGATCATGAAGCTACCATAGACTGCATCAGGCTGTCAGTCTAGCTTGGTACTGTGCCTACTCATGACTGGTGGTGGCTCCCTATCCTTATCCAATCCTTTCCAAATGTGGCTGCTCCAACCTAGGGATGCCAGCCTCCAGGTGGGACCTGGGGACCCCCCAAAATTACAGCTCATCTCCAGATTACAGAGATCAGTTCCCCTGGAGAAAACGGATGCTTTGGAGGGAGGACTCTGTGGCATTGTACCCCACTGAGGTCCTTGTCCTCCCTGGGTCCATCCACAAATCTCCAGGAGTTTCCCAACCTGGACTGGGCAATCCTACCCCCCAACCCCCGCTGGTGGGCAGGAGGGACCTGGCAACCCTACACTCCATAGGTCATTATAATACTGGCTGTGTTTTTCAATACCAATTTTTCCCATGTTGTTGGATTAATGTATTTTCAGTAATTTAACATATGTATGTATGTATGTATGTATGTATGTATATATATATATGTGTGTGTGTGTGTGTGTGTGTATACATATGTGTATATATGTGTGTGTGTATATATATATAATTATATATAATTTTAATTTCAATTAAATTCAATTAATTTTAAATTACTGAAAATATATTAACCCGACAACATGAAAAATTTTATTATGCAATTCATTGTTCAAAACTTCTGTCTTTTGAAAGCTGTTTTCTTCATTGCCCTACCCAAGTTTTTGTTCCATTTTAAATGAGAGACACTCCCTATCTCTCTAAAGTCTGAAAAAACACCTAAAAAGCTATGAGTTAAAATTTCTATTGAGCGTTATAAATTGGAATACAAGTATGCTCCTACATGCTGCAAGTCATTTTCTTTATGTACTGACACCAGGTTGCATTTTATAAATAGAACAAATGGCTGATATAAGTGGCACCCAAATGAGCCAAGACAGAATGTTTTCAATGATACAGACAAATATTCTTCCTCGTTACGAATTTCTTCTAGCAGGACAGTTAGTTACAAAAATAAAAAAAATATTTATTTTTACATATGTAAGGTCTAAAGAAATAGAAAAATTAAACATTTGATTTCTGTAATCTATCAACCATAGCTAAATACATTGCATTTTCCTTTTTTTTTTACATTGCAGCAGACTGTCAAATTAACACCATAGAAATAGCCTGTGGAAAATGTGTACAGAGGGTTTAAAAAAAAAAAAAAGACCAGCATTGTTCTATATCAAGTTAGCTACAACAAAATGAAAGGTCAAAATACTGCTATTGATTGCATGCGATCTCTCTTGTTTTTAGATGCTATTGTATATGATGGAACAAATCCATAATGAGTTTGACTTTCTGTAGCCATGTCAGTTCCACGGTTTTAGAAACAGGGCAAACATTATGTGCTGGACCAATGGGAATACAGCCCATTTGATTGGTGCACTCTAAGACAAAGTTCTAGTCCCACAAACAAGTCTATCTGGTCCTAACAAATCAGTGTCATGATGTAGTCCAAAGCTGGTCTATAGTTTCCTATTAAAAAAAAAATAAAAACACTAGGAAATAGCCCACCATTTAATGTTACATTGCTTTTTTGGCCATAGCATCCTGGTTGTGCCTGAGCACGTTTACCATAATTGTGAAGCTTTTTTATGCTAGATGGTGTCAGCTTGATTGTGGAGCTTGGAGGGTGTTAAGGTCCCCCCCTCCCTCCAAGAGACTAAAGAATGCCGTCCAGCTCTGAAAAGATATATAAATTGGCCATTCCAGTTGGGACATTCAGCAACACACACGTCAGTGCTTTGGCTTTAGTACCCTCATTCCACGCTCCTGCAAGCTCATTGCATGTTCGTTGTTGTAAGTGTGTCCATTTGCTTCACTGGTGCTGCTCCACCCTTACAACACAAATGCCTCTACTGTGCTAAGGAACACAGAAAACATTCCATGCACAAGACGTCTGTCCATACTGGAGCACCCACATGTGCTATTAATGCCTGAAATGGGATACTGATAAGATGCAAAGCATTAACAGCTACCTTGCAGTCTTCCCAGATGTATAGTCTGTGGCACTGTCCTTTGGAATGCAACTATGATTACAGTGGGTTGACCTGGGCATTGAGGCAAGCCACCTTCCTTATTTGGGCAGCTTCTTGGCCCCTAAGAAACCTAACACCTCCCCAACATATTCCATGCAAATTCCACTTGTTAACACTGATGGCAGGATTTGAAATGGCATTAATTGGCACTCAGTTGGTTTTGATTTTAAACCCAATGCACCACTGTAATGAAGTTTCCCCAGTTTTGACAGAAACGGGCCAAACAACAAGACCAAAGGAAACTGGGGGGGGCAATGCGCACGCGCTAACGACTAGGACGCCTTGTCTCCGCTCTCCGAGGAAAACAAAGTTAAAGAGCTTTAAAGGAATCTAAATTGCCAGTGGGAAGCTGTAAAAATTGACTTACGAGACATCCAGAATAACAAGAAGCAGTTCGGGAAGGACGGTGAGAAAACAATTAAACTTTTTCAGCATTTAAGATAAGGGAGATTGAGCCGAGTCCTAATGGCGGTGACTGTGAAAAGCTTATCAGAACAACTGGCGCAATTCCAAGCTTTAGTGCTTGACTCCCAGAACAAAATACAAACTTCATTGAGTGAATTAGCCACAGAAATTAAAAACATGAGTTCAGAGATAAAAATAGCAGCTGGAGTGGCGTCAGAAGCTAAAATCATGGCAAACGAAAACAGAAAAGAGATTGATTTACTGAAAAAACAACACACAGAATTGTCCGACCGGAATAGAAGAGGAAATATTATCCTATTTGGCATTTCAGAAGAAGTATTAACAGCTGATTTAGAACAAACCTTAGTGGAATGGTTATCGGTACAAGGGCTGGAAATAGAAGCAGATGAAATTGAACGTGTTCATAGACTACAAATTAAAAGAACGGGGGGCGGGATCCACGCCCGGTAATTATGAAGCTTGCGAGAGAGAAGTTGCAGCAGAAAATATTCAAAACCCTCAAGAAAAATAAAGATATGACATTCAAAGGCAGAAGGGTCTTTGTGAAGGAAGACTTTTGTAAAGAGACTCTTTACCAAAGAAGCCAGATGAAACCCTTTGCACAGAAGCTTCACCAAAGCAATATTAAATTCAGCTGGGGATACCCAGCGTCACTGGTTATTTACCAAGGAGGGAAGAGGCTCTGTGCAAGGAACCCGGAGGAGGCACAGGAACTACTAGAAACCTTGAGGGTGGAGACAAGGAATGCTGAGACGACACCAATGGACAAATCTTATCAAGCCCAGCCGGAATCAGGAGAAGGGTCATCTACCCACCAGGATAAGAGGCCAAGGATGTCTCAAGATTAAAATATATTAAGGGAAGTATACAAATGGAACTAAAACAACATGTAAAATGATTGTTAGCATAACTCGGGGAGTGGAGGGTGCGCTTGTCTCAGATGTGTAGAGAAGGGATGAGCCTTCATCCCCAATTGTGGGCTCTACACAAGGGGAGGGAGGAGGGGGGG
>NW_015172554.1:1863606-1868776 GCF_001447785.1 Gekko japonicus
TGGGCTGAAAGCGTACCTTAGTGTATGTGGGGAAGATGGCCGCTCAGAAGACGCTGGCTCCGATGACTGGCTCCCTCCCCTCCCAGCCACCCAGCCAATGGCAGGGCAGGTTGGCTGAGGGAGCCAGTCACTGGAGGCAGCTCTTCTGAGTGGCATATTTTCCGCCCATACACTAACGGGGCGCATTTTAGAATTCTGGCACCCAAAACTCCTTTATAATAAAGGAGAGATACAGGAGATAAAAGTACACTAATTTAGAGAATTGGAATTGAAATTTTACACTAAATGGTATAGGACCCCGGCCACACTAGCTAATATGTTCCCACAATTAAGCTCAAACTGTTGGCACTGCAGGAACGGGAAAGGATGGTACTCCCATATGTGGTGGGAGTGCAGAGAAGCTCAGAGTTTTTGGGAGAAAGTGACAGAGCAGCTTTATAAGTTCTTTACAATAAGGCCGAAGATAGATCTGGAACTGATGCTAAGCAGCAATTTAGGTAACCAATGCATCGGAAAAGGAGGACAGGACTTATTTAAGGCAATGGTGTTAGCTGGAAAAGCCGTAATAGCATTTGGATGGAAAGATAAAACCAAATAGACAGTAGCAAATCGGCAGAATTACTTATTTGAATACATTCAATCCGACATAATAACTATTACTAACCAAGAAGAACAATGGGAAGCAAAAATAGGGAAGATTAAGAAAAAGTGGCATTTGTATTTAAAATGGGTCATGGAAGGTCAAAGGTCTGACGTTCAGTGGAAGCTCTTAGGTTTGTGCCCCTGGCTAGAAAGGATAAGTAGTTAAGGGGGGGGGGTAGAAAATAAGAAAAGGCAGAATAATACGTGAGAAACATAACCATCCAAGTTATACTAAAACTCCCCACCTCTGATTACAGAACAGAAATAATCTTCGGTGACGAATCTAAAGAGAAAAAGGAAGAAGAAAAGTATGAAGGACGGGAGGAAATGGAGGAAGCAAGGAAGACAGAAGGAGGACTTATATAAAGGACTGTTGCCGAAGATACAGAAACAGCTATAAACTGAGGAGGGAGGAGGGAGGGCAGAGTATACAATACGTGTGGGAATAAGGATGTGCTTGATTGTAACATGGAAAAAATATATTAAAAAAAAAAAGACCAAAGGAAACTGCGAATAGCGCTGAACAACAATAAAGCGCAATATATTGTACAAAAGGAATATCAAAATATACAAAGTGGTAAATGTGAATAATTCATAGTTGTTATGTTCTCCGGAATGATGTATCATTTCGTTGGGACTTCCTCTGAACAATAGTGACCATTTCACATGCCTGTGCAAAACACACTGAATAGATATAACTACTATAGTCTGAATTTCTCAGAGATGAGTATGTTGCGAGACATCTGTTGAAGTTATATGAATAACAAGACACACTGTTGTTCAGAGGAAGTCCCAACGAAACGATACATCATTCCGGAGAACATAACAACTATGAATTATTCACATTTACCACTTTGTATATTTTGATATTCCTTTTGTACAATATATTATTGTATATTTTGATATTCCTTTTGTACAATATATTGCGTTTTATTGTTGTTCAGCTCTAGTTCACAGTTTCCTTTGGGTCTTATTGTTTGGCTATTATAACTGTTATCCATTCTCTGTATCACTGACACAGATGGGGACAAGCATCCTCATAACCATCATATATATATAAGTGTGTGTGTGTGTGTGTATATATATATATATATAAACTTAATGGGACCTCAGTGTTAGGGTTGCCAGCTCCAGGTTGGGAAATACCTGGAGATTTGGGAGGCGGAGCCTGAGGAGGGTGGGTTTGGGGAGGGGAGAGACTTCAATGGGGTATAACGCTATAGAGTCCGCCTTCGAAAGCGGCCATTTTCTCCAGGTGAACTGATCTCTATCAGCCGGAGGTCAGTTGTAATCTCAGGAGATCTCCGGCTACCACCCAGAGGTTTGCAAGCCACCAAACAAAAATGTACAAAAGTATTAGACAACAAATACTGTCCTAAAAGTGAAGTATTATTTTCTATTACAGTTCTTTTTCACAGAAGTTACCACACCCTCTTTGTCTCTAAAGATAGTCACAAAAGAAGCAGCTACAGATCGCCTAGGTGGCTTGCATACTTGCATACACTGTACATCCACTGGTGGTTGATTCCTCCTGGTGGACAGCCGGCTGCCCTTGGGAAGCTCATAAAGAAGTCATGCCATTTGTTTCAAGAGTTGTTTTTCACGGTGATCAACCCAAAATCATATTAAGGTCAGAACTCATGACTGAATCTGGAGTGTCCCCCCCCCAAACTCTTCATCGGACTGAAACCAGTCTTGAGACCACCCCCTCCACACCTTGACATCTATGAAGACAATGGGTATTGGGAGGGCTTTCCCCCCTTAAGTTCCATGTGTGAATGCCTCTGTGCTCCCATAATATAAAACTCCTGGGGGAAAACATTCCTGGGGTATGGCTAACGTTCCCAACAGTTTGCCAAGCATGGCAGGCCTCAGAGGACCTGCACTGTGGAAATCCACCCAATGGGAGGGGATCAGAACAAACTCAAGGAATGACCAGTATTCAAATTGCAACCACGATAGACCAGAGAGATCCATTCAGTCCTAATTCTTAATTCTCATGGTTTAGCAGCCATAGATGGAGCAACCCCTCCTTTGTTGTTTTTTACTATGACAAACTGTAACACTGAAGAGGCAGTATATGCTTTTACTGAACTAAAGCAGTGTTCTATGGATGGGAACCCATGCTACAATCCAGCCCCCCACCTAGGGAAGAGGGTGAGTCTGTAAAGTGATATCCTTCACACTAAAGAGAACGGTGAAATGTAGCCCACAGAGACAAATTCCTAATTGTTTCCATTTTTCTCAAAGCACTTTGTAGCATATGCTCAAATGATCTTTTCACAATGACTCCGAGGGTTAGTGGTGTACAGGAGAGCTATAGCCAACCATGGTTCCCTCAGAAGTATACTTGTATGTCTGCAAATCCACATTTTGGTACCTTTACAGTTTATATTAAAAACCTTTTAAAGGGTACAACTAACAATGTATAATTTGAGAAGGCCCTAAAGGCAATTCTGGACAATCCATGTTTGAGGTTTTCTTGGGTTATAATTCTCAGCCTCCTCTCCCTCTTCCTCCTATATATTTTTGTGAACTGATAAAGGAATGAAATGGATTGCCCGTTCCTTCTAGACATTATTGCCACCAAATTTCCTCATTATTAGACCTGACCACCCTTAGCAGAGAGCCACTGTGGGATGGAGCTAAAATCTCTGCCTTAAAAGTTGTCAAGAAAAGCATGGACGAGCAACTGTTGATGGTCCTTTAGATGCATCTTGGGAGTTAGGCTAACAGTTTCTCAACTGTTACTCTTGGTGGTGGCTAAGAATATATTGCAATGCCAGGATGTACATGGTGTGGTGTGTTGACTTCCTGTTCAAGCTTCAGAGCCTTAAAGATGGAGAAGAAAATCCAACAGACAAACACACATGAATATCATTGTGACTTGTAGTCACCATTTTTATCACCTGACCCTTCTGGGGTAGGCACAGGATGTTTGACAAATCTGCTTTTAACCTGACTGGTGTAGCGCTCAAAAGAGATTTTCCCAAGATTCTGAGCTTTAGTGCTGCTCATCCTCCTACTTTTCTGCTGTCATCCTGTTTTAAAGACTGGATTACCTTACCAGGGCAGATAGATCCAGCTTTGTCTCTTGTACCTGCTCTGCCTTTCCTTCTAAGAGAACATAGCAACAAGCACACACCAAAGAGCATTTGCAATGAGAAGTCAATAGACCTAGCACACTGTAAGTAATAACGTCCGCAATACCACACCAAGTTCAGTCTCGCCATTTTGCTCCTTTGGCAAGTTAGAGGCCTTGCTTCCGCATTGGATGGATGAGGCTTCCAAATCAGCACAGTCTTCTTCAGCATGCTTACACTCGTCATTCCATGCCCAAGAAAGATGTTATCACTAGTTAAGGTACATTATTAAACAACCCTTCCCCCCTTGTCAAACAAAAAATTACTAAAAAGCAAGACATCCAGTCTTTGATCAGACTAGGTATCCTTTAATTCTGAGCGGTAGGCCCGTTCAAGAATTATGAATCCAGATTGGATACGTGATGTCTCAGTGCACCATGTGTGACACAACCAACTGGTTGTCTTTGTAAACCTCGTGATCCGGAGTTCTTCTTACATCCCCATAGAAAACGATTCCACCTCTTTGGCACAGTTTATAGTTGGTTCTGTTATAGTTCCATGCATTATCAAGAGGGGCGGGTGATGCATTCCGTGCAAAAGGGAAGGGCTCAGAGTTGCGTTTCATCTCTCGTTTCAGGAGTACATGGGTCCCGCTTGCCACAGCTGCCCTTTCGACTGTGCGTCTCATTTTCCACGTGAGCTAAGGGATCAGGTCGTATTAAGTACCTAGGCAGAAACAAGGACATCTAGTTAACACCACAGTCCAGCCATGATACATGTTGTTTGTTCCTTATTCAGCTTGCTGGCGTTTTGACACTGACTTGGGTGACAGGCTTTCGATGCTGGGAGAAGACCTGCCAAATGTACCCCCTGCTTGTGTGTCGCTCCTTTCCAACTCAAAGTCTTTAAGGGCTTTCTGCAGGGTATGGTGAGCTGTGATCTCAACTACAAGCTAGACCTTTACAAGGGTGCCCACAGTTCATAGTACCCACAGATCCCATTACCCTAATTGAAATCAGGACGGTTTCAACAGATGAAAAAATAGTTGTGTGAATCAATCACAACTGTCTCAAAATGCTGATAACTTTTCATGGTATATACAAATAATTTCTTCCAGGAGCTCTGATGACTTACGAGGGCTGTTCTGGAATGTTTAGTGGAGGCCAGCCCATTTTTTCCTTTATGCACATGGATTTGATATCCTGACTGAAATCCACAGGGCAGCCTGCACACACTGAAACTCCGTGTGTACACTGGGGGAGCATGCGGTGGGATAGAAATGAGAGGTTGGGACTGAGTTCTTGAATCAGTTAACTGAAGAACACATACTTTATTTATGGCGAGACCATAAAATCTAGATTCTAAAACCAGCTCAGTAGAATACATCAGATAATTTATTTTCTGATTACCAAAATCCACTCCAAATGGAACAACAAAAATGAAAG
>NW_015172554.1:1868790-1869433 GCF_001447785.1 Gekko japonicus
TATTCACACACACACACACACACACACACACACACACACACACACTTGATCTTAGCCAAAAGGCCGAGAAGCGATATCAGACTGCTATTCAACTCATCATGCTTTGGGTCAAACAGCACACTGAAGAATCCACCCCCTCCCTGCAACAGTGGGTTGGTTGCCATGTAGTCATGCAATGATCCATTCATAAAATCGTTCATTATGACAACCTAGGTCATCTTGAACACTTAAGAACGGGCCTTGTGAATCAACTCCTTGGAATATTATCACAGGCTTCGGGCAATTTTCTTCCCAATCTTTAAGACCAATGTTGACCAAAACTGAGAAATTAAAGCCTTTTGGCTTGTCATCCCATTGGCAGAAACGTTAGCCTTCATTCTATAGCTAGAAAGCTCTGCTGGTCATTTTTGCCTGTCCTAAATATGCAGAATTGACTTGCAAAAATACTCTTTATGGATTTCATACATACACTATGTCATTGAGTTCCAGCCGTGTGTCGGGAGGTGGGTTGATGAGGACGTAGGACAAGGTGTTCTGATGGTCATTCATTTCATCTGCAAGAAAGACACGTTCAGCTGGTAATGCAGCTGAGTGATACAGCAGATGCGTGCTAGAGACAGGCAGAGGCTGAAGCACCACTGAA
>NW_015172554.1:1869468-1898481 GCF_001447785.1 Gekko japonicus
GTACTCTCCCCATAAGTGTTCAATGGAACCCCTTCAGGCCTGCCACAGGCAGCAGCAAATTCTAGGACAAGGCATGCTGAAATCGTCACGATGAGTTCAAGCCAAGTTTTCTGGTTGGCTTCAGGCCAAAATGCTACATACAAGCAAGTCCACACTGAACGGGCTGAGCTTGGCTCTATGGAGCAACCAAAAACAGGACATGGAAATTCATCAAGTTTTGCATGACAAATCAGAGAAGCTGATGCTCCATAAAAGCAACTGCATGAAAGAAAAATGGAGTGGGCAAGGAGGACCTGAAATTGTGCCAAAGGCTGCATAAGCATGATGCAGATATGCTTGCAAAACATAAGTGAGATGGGGGTGAGGTTATTCCTATGGACATTTTTCAGATCAACTCTATATTTTGAGTGTGAATCCTGGTCTTCATTTTCTAAGAAAGGGCTTTCCCCGTATTCCGGGACACAGCAATGCATGGGCCTTCTCTCCACCATCGGCTGTGTATATAAACTGGCCTGATGGACTTGCAGTCCAATACATCTCATGAAGTTAGCTCTGGCTCTCAACCGTTTATGCTGGAATACGTTTTCTTATTCATTAGGGTGTCACTGGACTCCCATCTTATTCTCTTACATGCACACTCACAAAACACAGCTCATCAGTTGTGGAAATGCATTGTGCCTCTGCATCCTGACTCCAACAGGCCCTTCTTTGTAACACGCCTCCCACCTTCTGACCCAAACAGAAAGGCAGATGGGACTTTATTCTCATTTGTACCTGATAAAGTGGGCTTTGACTCACAAAAGCTTATATCCTGGAAAATTATGTTGGTCTTTTAAATGCTATGCGACTCAAATTTTATTCTGTTAATACAGACTAACATGGCCACATACCTTTCAGTTCAAACATCTTTCAAACATCCCTGATGATTCTCCAGTCACCACAACCAAGGGGCCAGTTCCATAAGCACAAAGGGATGCAGATGGAGCCCCCCTCTGTTGAAGTGAAAGGAAAACCTGGAGTCCACTAGGAGCTCTGGATTTGCATCCATGGCTGGCAACTAATGGGCAGGATTCAGAACTCAAGCAAGGGCTGAAGAGTCACAATACCAGCTCTGCCCACTCTCCCGTGAGCTGAGATGCACCAAAAGGCTCTTTATTACACACACCCATGAGACCAGCCATGGAGGCTCTGGAAGTTTTCCCATTCTTGCTTGGGTCTTGGTTTATATAGAAGGGATTCAGGAACATATTAAGGTTGCAAGAAGAATCCCTGGCTATATTCAGAACAGGATGGGAAGTTTTTGGGGAGCCAGACTGCACTGCCACATGCTCATCCCTACTCACCATACCCCTAACTTTTATCCTACTCTCAACACACACACACACACACACTCTATTGTTCATAGGTCTGGATCATTTCTTTTACTCTCCCAGCTGATGCGATTCCCATTCTAGAAAACTGATACTGGTTTTATAACAAATGTTTCTAGTAAAGGAAAGAAACGGGATCGCTGAGCCCACTGGTGAACTTTAAACAGTCTGAAATGAAGATTTAATGACCCAATACAGTCTTACATATAGCATCGGCCTCAGTTAGCCATTTGCTTATGAATGCCTCCGTGATCTCAGAACTACTGGAGACCTTGCTCAGCTTCCTTTCCACTAGAGCTTTGCTCACATCTTTACAAGCCTGTCTCCACAGTCCAAAGGGCTAGCAGCTTGCTCCTTCTTAAAAAAAATGAAAAAGGAGGATATAGAATTTGGTGGCAAGGCCCTGTGCAAGTGACATCTGGCATAGCATGGTGGTTAAGAGAACAAGCTCTGAATCAGTCTTGAATCTTGCCTCTGTCATGGATTCCCCCTTACACAAACCAAAAAAGGCAATACAGGGAAAATACTACTTAGAAGGTTGTTGTAAGGATTATAAGAAAATAGGGAAGGGCTTTGAAATGCTCATCTTCACAGTAATACGGTAGAATCATGACTGATACACTGCTCTACCAATAGATGTCAATGTTTTTTTTTTCTAGGCAATCAATCATTTCTAACTATTAGGACTTGCAATATTGAAGACCTGTTTCTCTGAATGTCTCACTGTATCGATGTGATTGGGCTCCATTTGCTTCTCTTCTTTCCGCTAACCCACCCCTCTGAAAGTCTGCCTGTAAAATGTAGACTGGCCCAAGAAGCACAAGATGAGAGCGGATGAGACTCTTGACGAACAATAACATGCATATGTGAACCAGCCTGTACAGTTAGAAAGGGCATCCCAGTACCCGATTCTTCCTGGCTATAGTTGGGCATGTTATTTGATGTCTTGCACCCAGCAGACATGAAGACCAACAGAAGAGACAATAGCTAAGTGGCAGAACATTGCCTGTGTAAGATCATGGGTACAATGCCTGGCATCCCCACCTAAAGTATCTCAGGAAGCTGGCTTGAGAAAAAGGTCTGAGACCTTCAGATTAAGACAACAGAGGGTTTGATGGGCCAGTGGTCATACAATGCACGACTGTTTCATCCATCAGGTGGTTGCAGCTCTGTCTGATTCAAAGCCAAGGTGGGAAACCTCAATCCACAACCAACAGAAGAGACTTCTTTCCAGTAGCCCTTCTGATTGACTGAAGGCTGGGTGACTTCCAAGGAAGTCTTCCATTTTGATGATGGAAGACACATGCATAAATACCATTCCAGGCCCATCAACTGTTCCTCCACAGCTTCACCAAATAATGAGCAATTTGGGGTTGGTTTCAGCATGGTCAAAACCCAACAAATAATGCAGCAATTAATAGTAATTTTTAATCCATGCGAGTGCAAGCTTGGAGAGGTTTAAATTTGTGCTGTTATAAATTGGGCTCATTATCCAAGTGCAGCTTGTTGTAGGAGGGATGCTGTGGCTGAGGTAAGGTCTCCATGGGAGTGGGTTTTTGTAATGAATCCATGCACTTGATCAAGGCGCCATTAACGTATTGAGTATATTGCCGTAGCGTCATTGCTGGAGAAGCTCCATTGTTCAGTGCAGCCGCCTCTTTGCAGCAATTCAGACCACACAGATCTGAGCTACATGACATTTGCAAAGAAATGATACAAAATTAGCTAATCTAAAGAAAGTTCTTTAAACACAATTCACAGATTTACTTATGCGAGACACAGGTAAATGAGGTCTGAACAGAGAGGCCGTACAGGTATCGGGGGGGGCATGCACTCATATCAATACATAATGCCTCCCCCTATTCTGTGATTTTTGGAACACCTTGGGTACGTATTTGCTTATTCACTCTCAATGGCTGTCACTTCCTTTCTGCACCATCATCATGTAGCCCAGTCTGATTGGTTCTGTTGCACTGTGATGTCATCCTGTTCATAATGTAATCCCTGATTGGGTGGAATTACCAATGCAGGTAGGAGGAAACAGTGGCAGCCAGGGAACAAAATGGCACCAAAGTGGTAGCATCTAAAAGACACAATACTGAACAGCATTTTAATGGCCAAATATCTGCACAATCTAAGTGTTTTGGGGAATATTTGGATAGGACAAAATATTCAGCGCAGCTCTAATTATATTTTTGTTTTCCTCAGTTCATCTATTCCATGTTATTCTTGTAATCAGTTTTGAGAAGTCTCTCCAGTTGACTGACAATATACTTGAGAGGAGCTAGTATAAAACCTCTTTCCCCGGGGGGGTTGTGTTCATTCAACGGAAAGGAAAATGCCAATTTTTAATCTTAAACGGTGTCTAATAAGGGACTGAAATTCAAATTCTTAGTACACCTTTGTCAGCTTTGCTTGGAAGAGGGCCTTCCTGACCTCACACAGTTTTCTACTTTATGCTAGTGACTCAAAGCAACAGAGCATCACCAGTACGGTTCCATGGCTCATATCCTTTACTCACTTTAAACCCAACGTCTAGTAAAGGGGGTCTATTTAGTCACATTTTGAATATCTTATCTCCAAGGTGAAGTTAATGCTTAACAGCAGCTCCCACTGAGATGCCAGCTCAGGGAGTCATTTCACGCTTTGCTGGACCGGTTTCCTCAGCTACCATCAACGACGCTCACATGACCTTGTTTTGGCTTGCTGGAGCAGTCTTGGTCTTGCATGCCCATGCATTGGGCCAAATTAAATGAGAATCCATTGTACTCCATTTTGGATTGCTGTCTCTTTGCTTATGCTGGCCATGGGGGTGGCATTTGACAAGAAGGGGGACCTAGAGAGGGAAAGCTAAGTTCCCCCAGTACTGTGCATTAAAACAATTTGCATTAGAAAGCTGTAGGATGCAGAGAATAAAAAAGGATGAAGAATGATCTCGTCTTCAGTGTTTTAGAAGGAGAGAGCTCTGTAAACCCGTAGTCAAGGTCGCTATAGACCTAACTATTATCTGGATACCTGGCAGATGAGCCTTGGGAACATGCCTGCAAGGGATAGCGTGAGAGGCATGAAAAGAGGAATTCCTGATGGGATTAATCCAAAAGGAACGTGAGATAAATGTAGTGGTTCTTTCCATTTAGTTTTAAAGATGTTGCAAGAACCCTGGCACCTCCAAAACAGCCTTTCAGGGTAACGTTGCGTTTTCTACTGCTTTTACAAGTGCAAAGTGGTCTCATAGTGGAAGACCCGAATCTCTCAATCAAGCATCCCAGCCCATGACAGCTGCAGGGAAAAGCCAACCTTATGCTTGCTTCAAAAGATATCAGCCCATGCCGAAGTAATTTTGAAAAGCGACTGGAAAGTAAAGATTGCCTTCATTATCCGCTTGTAAGCTTCTCACACAAGCATCTAGTTGCCTTCTGTTAGAAACAGGATGCTGGGCTACACAGACCTTTGGCCTGATTCAGTAAGGCTTGCCTTACATTCTTAAATCTAGGCTCAATCATGTACATGCCAGCTGCTTGTTGTAATTGTTTTGCTATAGGCTTTTTTCCCCCCCCCCCAGTAGTCACCTGAAGCTGACAAGAAGAAGAAGAAGAAGAAGAAGAGATTGGATTTATACCCCGCCCTTCACTACCCAAAGGAGTCTCAGAGCGGCTTGCAAACTCATTTCCCTTCCCCTCTCCACAACAGACACCCTGTGAGGTAGGTGGGGCTGAGAGAGCTCTGACAGAAACTGCTCTTTTTCAAGAACAGCTGTGCCAGAACTATGGCTTGCCCAAGGTCATCCAGCCAGGTGGAAGTGGAGGAGTGGGGAATCAAACCCGGTTCTCCCAGATTAGAGTCCGTGCATTTAACCACTTCACCAAACTGGCAAAAGATCCTGGGGTCTGGGCAGGCTATGACAACAACTCCTAAACTAAAAATCTGCTTCTTTAGTTTCCTTTGGCATTTCCAAACCCTCCCGGGAAATAGAAACCTGGGAGGGGGGGCTTTAAACAGCAGCAAAACATTGCAAATGAGCAGCAAGAAGGCGCTACAAATTGACTGGGTCTTTCTAAAGTTACAATGAGTTGTTGGCGATTGGGGACATTTGCCAAAACACCCAATTGTGATGAGGACACAAAAGGGCCACTGTCCAGCTTCTAGTTCTGCACGTGTCTTGTGAGAGGGGTAGAACCTGAACCTCTAGCTGGCATATTCTTGGTGTGCCATGAGTCAAGGCTGACTCCCAGGGGAGAAGAAATTTACCTTGCAAATATCCAAGGTTTACCCGATTCATCACATCACAGGCTGTTAAATTTGCTACATCCTCTACAGGACATACAGAGAGAAAAACAAAAACAAGGCACAGACATAAACGGAGAAAAAGAGAAGAAAGAGAAAGATCAGCGAGCAGCGATTCAGAAAGTATTCAGAGACCAGCTTTGGTGAGTCAATGGGCAAGAAGGCGGTAAAATATATATCTACATATGGGGGGGGGGAACTTAAAAGAAGAAGCAGCAGCCGCCAGACTTATGGATTTTGTCCATGAGGTTGCAGAGATTTTAACAATAACACATGATTTACTTGGAGAATGTATTCAGACAACTATTGATGTGATCTGTGACACATCCCCCCTACACGCACACACATCAGAGCCCTTTTTGGTCATTACAGTTTTGACAGTCCAAATGCATGTAAAGGAAGATGTGGGATCTTCTTGATATGGGTGGTTGCCATTTTGTGTGAAAAGGACAAGAATGTATTTTCCAGAATCACATATGCACAACCGGAAACCCAGGTCCCTTGAGGGCACACATGTGTACAACCTGTAGCTGAAAAATCCATGCACTGACCTATCCACATGTAATGGGAGGATTGCAGGGAGCAGCACACTTTCCCCAGTTCTGCAGTGTTGCAGGCACCCAATTTCTAATGACGGGAAAGGGCCCAGATCTTTAGGGGTTGAAAGCAGAGCCTCATTGAGATTTGCATCAATGCAGTTTTTACTGCACACAGATGTCTCTGTCCTCCTCCATCCCCCTCTCCTCTGGATACCCTAAGATGGGGCAATACGTCATTCACTTTGGCTTTCAGAGGGAAGGGAAGCAGCAGCCAGGCATCCCCCCCCCCCATTGTGCCTGCACCAAATCCATTCATCTAGAGTGCTCCTGTTTGCTCTGCTATGTCAGCGTTTGTGTATTAAAGATTTTAAACTTAAAGGAAAAACAACACCCAGAAAACACTTTGAGATTACATGCATTGCAAAGCAGCAGACAAAGAAAGATGCCTTGGAAATGTATGGGGGGGGGGGAGACTTCCTGAATGTGAAAGGGGCACAGCCAATGGCACAGGATGGTGTAACAAAACAACAACAAAAAAAACCCGGGTGGGGGGTGGGGAGCAAGAAAGCTGTAGAATTAAGATTGCGTCGTCAGAACCAAAAAAAGAGAGACAGTTCCTATATATGGTCAAGAAAAACTCTCCCATTTGCATAGCAGTTCTAAGTATACTACTTTGTGATAGCTCACCAATAACTCCCTATGTTGTATCAATCTCAATACTTCCTTTCCCAAGGGCAAGTTGAAACTGATAATCTTAAGCAATCAATCGTGTGTCTTATTGGCTTCTCCCTAAAACATGGACCCAAGGCAAGTTAAAGATCCATAAAGGATCCAACCTCCCACCTCCCCCCGATCAGAAACCACCACAAAATACTGGGAAAACGGCACAGTGCTCCAAATGAGCATAGTGGTGAAAGTGACATATGTGGTATGTCTGGTTCTGGTATTCTGGTGAAAGTGCTGAAGTAGGGCTGGGGAGACCCAAGTTCAAATCTCCACTCAGTCATGAAGCTCACTGGATCATGTTGGGCTAGCCACACCCTTGCAGCTTAGCCTACCTCACAGGGCTGTTTTGAGGAAGGGAGACCTAGGCATGCTATCCTTAGCTCCCTAGAAGAAGGTAGAGATGAAATATGAGTCTGAATGCCTCCAGAAAGAGGGGGAACGTCACCATCTTCTGGAAAGTAACCAAAATTTGAGCTTTCCAAGAGAAAGGGTTGCACTGTTATGGCACCACAAGACACTCCCCCCGCCCCGCCCCCCCGCTTCCTGTAGCCACCGACCCAACCACCAGATTTCATGGCAAGGGTGCAGGCTATTCTAAGCAAGCAGAGTTCAAGACATGTAGGGTAGTAATGATCAGCCCCAGTACCTTAAACTCCAACCTGGAAGGTTTTTATCTAGAATGCTGAAGACAATTTCAATTGCTGATTGATTTGTGTATGCTCACCCCACTGTTTTAGATGGTTTCAAAGTTTGTTTTAAGTAGCAAGATAAGTGGCATGAGCAGCAATTTCTCTTTCCATCTGCCGTCAGCTCTCTCAGTAGAAGTAGCATCAGAAGCTCTACTAGTGTTTCTTTCCATAGTAGTTTTGACTTTGCCTTCTCAATCCCATGTATTGAAGGTATGCAGGAAGAGAAGCCAGAAAGCTCCTCTGCTGCGGTTCACATTGGATGTGGTGACTTAAAGAACCCCTTGATGGTTCACATGTTATAACCCTGGGTGAGTGCATGTACACACAGGGAGGGCAAAGCCTGCTAGCTGGGTCCCTATGTGCATTCAATATAACTTGTGAATCAGAGCCTAGTGTTACCAGGTTTCTTGATCACATATACCAGACCTATGCATGTCCACAAGTCAGACTGAGTGCACACAGGAGTGGGTCCAGTGAGTGGGATCCTGACCCATATGCATTTCCTCTCCCTGGATTGTAATTTATAAACCGTCCAGTTGGTAATGAGTCGCTAGGGTTGCCAGGTTCCCCCTGACCTCCAGTGGGGGTCGGGGGGGGTAGGGTTGCCAGGTCCAGGTTGGGAAACTCCTGGAGATTTGGGAATGGAGCCTGGAGAGTACAGGGACCTCAATGGGGTACAATGCCATAGAGTCCACTCTCCAAAGCACCCATTTTCTCCAGGGGAACTCATCTCTGTTGTCTGGA
Source organism: Gekko japonicus (assembly GCF_001447785.1). NCBI lineage: Eukaryota > Metazoa > Chordata > Lepidosauria > Squamata > Gekkonidae > Gekko > Gekko japonicus. The sequence goes on from NW_015172554.1 coordinate 1,877,821, forward strand.
GATGAGGTGTGATTCCAGGGGATCCCCAGGTCCTACCTGGAGGCTGGCATCCCTATCTGACAGACTCAAACAGAAGGAAGAAAGAGATTAAGGTGCATAAGCAGAAAGGTTGGTCTATGAGATCAGAAGTATGTTGACAAGAGATTTTGATGATCTGAGATGCAGGCCCAAACCAGAAGAGGAAAACTCCACTTTGGCTGAAGGATATTATTGGATAGAAATGGCCAAATGTCTCCCCCACCCTTTTTGGGGGAGGGGGCAGATGTTGTCAGTAGGCTTGTGCACACCTTACAGTGATTGCATGTACATCCTGCATATACATGTATACATCATATTTGCAAGAAAAAATCCAACATGTGTTCACTTAGAACTGGAGCCCAATACTTGTATAAATATGAGGTTTAAATCATATATTCAGTCCCTTGAATGTAATGTAAGAAATACTCAACATACAAAGAAAAATCATGTGTACAGTGTACACAGATTGTATGCACATTCACTGTAACATGTGCAGGACTAGAGTGAACAGCTTCAGTCCACCCATTTTTATTGTTGGTACATGTATGTCATTTATAGTAGCATACATGTATAATATTAATTTACAAAATTTTTCCTGAATTATATTTTTCTGTTTTGTTTTTTGTAAGCTGCTTTGAGTTCCCAGTGGAAATACTTAAACAAATAGATAAAATATTGATGCATAAATTGAAAAATGCATACATTTTATGGGGAAAAGAGAAAAGAGCATGAAAATAAAGACACATGGGTTCAGTTCGCATAAGGGAGAAACAAAAACGGAAGAAGGAATTTGGGGTTGAACCAGCAGGGATGAGAAATTGAAACCCACTTCTAGTACTTAGATGTGCCTTGTTATAGGGGAATTTCTCATAGAAGAAGAATTTCACAGTGCTGGTACAAAGATCTCCTGGGTGGCTAAATCCGCAAACTAGAAAGGGAAAGTTTGGCTTCCAAAGCTTTTAACACTTGAGGAAATATATTACTTGGCTGAATTCCAAACTGTAGGAATCAAATGAAAGGCACCTCTGGAGGCACCATAATGCAAAAACACAGACACGGACCACTTACCGTACCCCGTCGTGGGCAAGCCCAGATGTTTCATGCGGTTTTTCACCAGCTCTGACAACTCCTGCCGCTCCGATCGCCGGTAAAGACTCAGCCTCTGCTGGTTGATCCACTCGGCTGTTTTGGCTGGTTGCTTGTTGGCCCCTTTACGACTTAGCCTGCGTGCCCACTGCATGCTCTTCCGCCGGAGCAGGGGGTGCTCAGTTTGGTCGCTTGGGCAAGAGTTCCGGTGATGGCTTGTCTTGGTGTTCCAGTGGTCCTTGACTTCCTTGGTGTCCTCACAGTCTTCCACATTGATTGAGATCTGTGACCGGGAACACCAGTAGGCCATGAGAGCAAGCAATGAGCAAGGACCACCTCTTGATCCCTCAGGGCTGCAGATCCACAGAAGGATAGGGAAAGCTTCAGTCCCGGCAAGTTATTAGTCCTTTTGGCTGTAATCGTGGATGCCAATAAAAATTTCAAATGGCTTGGCCTGCAGAGCCCTTAACCCTCCCTTGGCTGCTAGAACCAAAGGACTTGGGCTTCTCTGCTAGCTTTGCAGGAGGTAAGACTGGTGGGCACCTGGTGAAGGGCCTTCTCTGCAGTTGCCCCTGGGTTTTAGAATTCCCTCCCTTTGGAGACTCTGATGGCTCCTTCATCGGTTGCCTTCTGGAGATTGGCTAAGGCAGATATTTTCCAAAGGGCCTTTAATAGGGACTAAACGAAGGATCCAATCAAAGTTGAATGTGCTTTGGAAAGTTACAGTTTTGATTTTTATCTGTGTAGCTTTTTGATTCCCCCCCCCCAATTTTAATTGGTTCCACATTTTAAAGACAGACTTGAATAGGTCTTGGGAGAGATTTAGCTACTGTTTTCCTCCTGCCCTGAGAGCTTTTTAAACAGAAGGGTGGGATTTAAATTTTAAAAATCTATTTATTTATATGTATTTATTTATAAATTAAGCTTCTAGACCACCCTCCTCTGTGCACACAAGGCTCAGGGCAATGAACAAGCCAAGCTGAAGGCTCAGCAGGTCTGGCTCTAGCACGTCACTTGGAGGAGCAGACACAACAGCCAAGGAGCAGAGGCGGGGTAAGTGATAGAGGGGAGAGGGTCTGGCCTGTTTTGCTGCTGTCGCTGCTGTACAAAAGCCTGCATTGTGTCAGATCCCAAGTCAGGATAACAAACCCACGTTCCAGAGAAGTAAGATTTATTTCCAAAGCATGGTTGATCATGAACATACAGAGATTGTTCAGAATAACGACAATACACAGGGGCAAAGTAATATAGGAATTTCAAACTTGGTTAACCCAATGGGTACATTTCCCTCGTAAGGGAGCTGATTAGAAAAGGCGCGAAGTAGCCTGAGAACCACAACAGCACAATTCATAAACACAAGTTGAGTTCACACGGGAAATCTAATTAGGCCAGGCTACAAGACATAACACCCCGTCATCCACCTGCAGGAGAAACTTGGCAGTTACAGAAGCATACCAGAAGGGAATAACAAAGGGAGAGAAGGGAGGAAGGGCAGGACGAGGGACGGGACGTGTCCCAGAGAAATGGCAGCTCGCTGACACATTGGTGCCAGCTGAACTTACGTTCACTATTGCAATGGTAGAAAGTGCCATCAAGTTGCAGCCAACTTAAATAACTCCAGGGCTATTTTTGGGTAGGAACACATAGGAACGGAGTTCCGGCTGGCTCCCGAGTTGGCCACGCCCAGCAGGAACTCATTAGCATAATAAGCCACACCCAACAGCAGAAACTCATTAGGATTGGCTACGTTAGGGGTGTGTGACCTAACATGCAAAGGAGTTCCTGCTACAAAAAAAGCCCTGGGTTTTGACAACAAACAGGGTAAACAGAATAAGAAGCAAAAGGTTGGTGTGGCGGGATGACTACACTTCTGGTAACATGGGGGTGTGGCCTAATAGGTTAATGAGCTGTGTCATCAGGGGTGTGGCCTAATATGCTAATGAGTTCCTGCTGTTGGGTGTGGCCTATTATGCTAATGAGTTTCTGCTGAGCTTTTTCTACAAAAAGAGCCCTGGATAACTCCTTAGGGTTTTCAAGGCAAGAGACAAACAGAGGTGGTTTGCCATTGCCTGCCCCTGCATACCAGCCTTGGACTTCCTTGTAGTCTCGCATCCAAGTACTAACAACGGCCAAATCTGCTTAGCTTCTAAAATCTGATGAGATCAGGCTAGCCTGTGTCATCCAGGTCAGGGCCCAGGCCTATTGCCGGCCTTTAAATAGTCGAAGCATTATCTTCTGCTTTGAAGCTGGAGCTGTGGAGCTTTGAGACCAGCTTCCCTGGCCATGAAAAGAGCTGCGGCCATCAGCTCACACCCTCAATTCGAATTGTGTATCTAGAACCAATGATATAATACAGAACAGGGTATGGGATCAGAACCCAAATTTGCCCCGTTCAGAATGTGGTGCTCGTAATTGCTCACTACATCTCTGTAGTATCCCTCGCCACACGGAAGGTCAACAGGAATAGCTGGGGATTTGATGGTCTTTCGGAAGTCTCTTGGAATTATTATTATTATTATTATTATTTGGAATAAGCTGGGAAAGTTCATGAGTGATTTTTCTGAGAATATCCATGAAATCTTGGGAAAACTGAATGAATTATAAGGTGAAATGGGGAGAGCTTGTCCACTACTGCACTGGAGCTCATGGTTTTTTTCAGATCAACAAATCTTGTTACACAGTGTGACCTTAACTGTTCAAACCACTAAATGTATGCAGTAAATACAAGAAATGCATCTTCTACCTTTAAGGGAGAAGTCTCAATCTTATACTGTATTTACCCAAAAAGAAAACAACCCTGAACATAATACGATCCTCATTAAAATAATATAAACATAACGTGTATGTGAAGTCAAGACTTCCTCTTTTTCTTGAAGGTACCCATGAGGAAAAAAACACTATGTTTTCCTTTCAGGTAAAAAGGGTAATTAATTTCTACATAAACTGATGACCAGTTTTGGAAGAAACAGTACTCACCTGTGTCCTGATGTCGTGAGGCTGTAAAAAAACAGTAGAGATAAGTTATTTTCAAAGTTTTGCACTTTAGATCATTGTTAGATGCCAATCACTCTTATGACCCTATTTCAGGTGCCAAATGTTTTAACTATTCAGTCCTCACCTTAAAATATAAAATAGTCACAAATGCAGGATGCCATCTGCCTGTCATTTGGAAGCCCCACCTAGTAACTGGCTGAGCTGGCATGCTATCATGGAATGCTCACAAACATTCTGAACTGCTCAATCCGAACGTTCACACTGGGTCTGAGGACAGAAGGGAATCCATGCTGCCAGACAGGTGAGGGAGATTTGGAAGCAAAGGAGACTGGGGGAAAGAGGAGAAAGTGAGCAGAGTTGCCAAAGATGGCAGGTGGTGGTGGATAAGGGTAGGTCTGACTGTTATGGTTAATTTTCACTAAATGAGGTAGCTCTGTTTGTAAAATTATCTGGTATGGGACAGGAAGGAGATATTGGGCTGACAGTCTATTTAGCCGACCAGGATTTTAGGCAGGGTTCCATAAGAGTTAGAGAATCCAGTTGTTTCTCTGTTGGCTGTGTTTCTTACATCAGTGGTGGAGAACATGTGAGACTCGGTCCTATAGATGCCAATAGGGATCTCAGCGCTGGAGGAGCACAGCTTCTGGAACAGACGCCCATATGACCGGATCCACAGGTCATCCTCAGTGATTTTCATCTACCCAGCAAGAGGAGAAAAGAGAGTGTCAAAAGAGGAAAAGAGAAACCAGGGTGGTTAGAGTTTCAGAGCAGGACAGGGAAGATGTGGGTTCAAATTCCCACTAAGCCATAAAGCTCCCAGGGTGATTTAGGCCAGTCATTCTGTCTGAGCTTAATCCATTCAGAGAGCTGCTGAGAGAATAACAGAGGTGGAAGGATCATGTAAGATTATCCTGAGCTCCATGGAGGAAGGGCAGGACAAAAATATAATAAAATGAGAAGTTCCTCTATGCTCTTTTCTTACAGGGGTCCTATATTGACTGGTTCATCATAGCTCCCCCCTGTACAGAGGCAGTCTACCTGAACACCGTGTGCTGGGGACAAACCACAGGGGAAGATATGTCCTGTTCATAAGCTTCCCAGGAGTATACAGCTGGCCACCACAGGGCACAGAATAACGCTAGACTAGAGGGAGCATAGGTCTCCTCCAGTGTTCCCTCTAAGCTGAGTTAGTGTGAGCTAGCTCACAGTTTTTTAGCCTCTGGCTCGCAGATTTTTGTCTTAGCTCAGGAAGGATGGCTCCAGAGCAAACTGATTTACGCAGTAGCCAAATTGCTCACTCACACCTTTAATGCTGGTAGCTCACAAAGTAGAATTTTTGCTCACAGGACTCCACAGCTTAGAGAGAGCATCTCTTCCAATAGTGCTTTTAACATTGAGCTTGCTAGGACCATAATGAACCGGAGGCAGACTGCATTAAAGTATCCTTTCAGAAGTACTTAAGTGGATAGGTACCACAATCCCATGCTGTTCACAGTGCAGGATTTTGGAATAAAGGAATAACAGGGCCGTGTGGCTGCACTTCAAGAAGAAGAAAGGATAATTCTTCCCACCTACTAGAGCTCACTAGATTTCAGGGCTGCATTTTGGAAACCTGCTGTGAAAATGTGCATAGTGCATTTATCCCCCACCACACACAAAGAAACCACAGTTTGGAAGTATAACCCCTGGGATTAGGGTATAGAAGAAACTGCCATATACTCAGTAGGACTGGCATCAGTGACTGGCACTGCTGAGTAGGGATGGGCACGAACTGGCTCACGAACTAACGTTCACGACGAATTTTGGGCGGTTCGTGCTTTGCAAAGTCAAGCTGGTGACAGGTTAACCAGCACGAACTTTCCATGAACTTTGGAGCTGTTCTTGGAGGTTCGGGAATGGATACATTTCCAGATGGACTCTCTCCGCTCACCAAACTTGGATGGCAGGTAGAGGAAAGTTGGCTGAAGATACCCTGTAAGTTTGGTGTCTCTAGCAAGGAGGGGGGGGAGTTCTACCAGGTCATGAATCTCACAAACCTCACAAACCGAACCAGTTAATTTGATGCCTAAAAGTTCATGACAGTCCGTTGTTTGCCAACTGGGCATGCCATGAACCCAACCGCATTTTCCCAGTTCGTGCCCATCTGTACTTCTGAGTACTTGTGAAGGCCAATGCTGCAGCAAAAGGCCCACTGACTATCAAGCCCTGGAGCTTCCCTTGTCCTCCTCCTTCTCATATTGCAGGTGATGACTGGTTTTAACAAGTGAACAGCGACTTGAATGAGAAGGAGCAGCTACTGCCCATCTCCTTGTGGTCACCAGCGGGGAACGAGCTCAGAGAGAGAGAGGGAAGCAGCAAGGAGGGGCTCTACTCAGGACATAGAAGCCCCCCTCAGACCTGGAGCCAGCGCTGCCAACTATCTTGATGTCAGTTAACGCTGCCATTCTCTGGAATGTGTGTGTGTGGGGAATCCTCCTCGCCTCTGCCTGGTACACTAATGAAGTCTACTGTCTGGGTTTTATCTGCTTTTGCTTTTTTGACCTTGGATGTTACAGCTGCTCCTGACTCACTGGGGCCAAATGGCTTCTACTTTGCCTGCTCTCTTTTCCCTACCCGCGCACAGTGCTTATTGGCTTTTGCTTATTGGGGGGGGGGTGTTTTGAAACTAGTATAATTCAGGGTGCCCTGCTGCTTTGGACCATTCCTGACAAAAGAAGTTCACGAGTCATAATTATGAACTACCAATAAACAGAATTCCTCTTATGAAGCGCTGCGTGGTATGATCTGACTATCGAACCCTGACACTTATGCTGGATGCAAGACTCATTTAAACAAGGACACCGAGGGGCCGTGCTCTCCAGGGCCTTGAGCGAAGGCTGCTTCCTTCCTGACTGGATCTCTGAGATGCAAACCACTTCATCCACCCACAGCCCTTCCATGCCCGCTCTGAAAGTGGCTTAGAGGGAGCCCACCCCTTGAGGCCTGCTAAGAGTTGTGAACCACCACATCTGTTACATTGATGCTGATGGAGGAAAACTCAGGACTTACAGCACAGAGGTAGCCAGAACCTGGAGTGGTGTCAAGGCCCAGTAACAATCTTGTAATGGTGATCATGTAGTCTTTGACAAATGACTGCAAGAAAGAAAAGTCCATCAACCGTTGGTGCTCAGCCCCACAAAAATCAACTACAAACTCTCCCTTCATCTGACTTGATAGATAATGCTAAGAGCCAATGGGAACCTCCATTCTCCCCTTATTTCTCTACAGTTCCTTCTCTTCAGTGTGCAAATTATAGGGGGGAAACCTCCTGTAATTTGAGCACTGCCTTTCTCATGGTTGCAAAAGCCACCTGACCTCAGTCTCTTTGGAACTGCTTGTATACAGCCCAAACAACTGCACCTTACTCCAGCTCACTCATACAGGAGAACAAGGTGGCACAGCCACTCAACACTTCCGACAGAAGGTGAAGAAGAATTACTCTTGGGAACTTTCCCCTGTTAATAATATGTGTGACATTCTTGATGGAATTGATTAATATATTGTTGTGTTATTTGCATTAATTGATGTTTCTATAAATGAATACAAAGATTTTTTTAAAAACTGCTACACATAGAAACCCAGCACAGCTATGCCAGTTTTCTGTTTCAAGGAGATTTTTTTAATGCAAGGCTCCACCCCTGCAGCCTGACATGGTGCAATCCATTCTGCCACCTGACTCCCACTTCATTCTGCAATTTAGACAGCCAGCAGAGAGCGACTCAAGAAAGATGGAACTATTTGCCAATCAATGTTGCAGGGAAAGGGAAGTAAACTGCATCGAACTGTAAGACATTACCTCTGAGGGGTGTTCCCTTTTCATGTAAGATTCAACAGAAAGAGAGTTATGAAGTCAGAGGGGAGGAGACCTGGAAGTTGTGTGAAAGGGCGGGCAGAAGGTAGTCCCTGTGGGGCAGGAGCATTTCCTGCACAAGATGGCTTGGGCAGTTCAAGAGAGGAGGAGGAAGAACCAAGAAGGCTAGAGGGATCAGTTAGATGAAAGGCTGTACGAGCTATCACAGGAGGTGCAATTTGAATGGCTACACAATGGAACTGGCATAGAAGTACAAAACTGCGTACCCATGCCCCAAGAAAGCAGCTGGTCCCTAAGAATTATCAGAGCTCCTGCTTGGAGGTATGATGAGAGCACCCATGCTATCCTTCATTCTGACCTGATAAAGCAGTGTATCCAACATGCTGATGCTGAAGACTCTCCCAGCAGCAAACGGGAGCCGGAACATGAAGGCCAAGTTGGAACCATTCTCCCGCTCTTTCTGGGGAAGGGGAAGGAGAAAATGCAGAGATAAGAACATCTGAAAAGCTTTGCTGGATCAGACCAAAGTCCATCTAATCTAGTACAGGGTCTCCAACAATGGACAGCCAGGTGACGCTGAGAAACTCACAAGCAAGGCGTGAAGGTGACATTTCTTTCAACTGCTTGTCCCTGTCCGATTCCCCATGCATTCGAAATAAATCCACGTTTGAAGAACAAAGTCGAATTTATTATAAAGCGATGGTTAGCTCAGGAACACAAGAATTGTTAGGAATGACTACAGACCCCAAAGGGCAACATAAGAACATAAGAACATAAGAGACGCCAATGTTGGATCAGGCCAAAGGCCCATCCAGTCCAACACTCTGTGTCACACAGTGGCCAGAAATACCAGTGCCATCCGGAGGTCCAGCAGTGGGGCCAGGACATTAGAAGCCCTCCCACTGTTGACCCCCCCCCAAGCACCAAGAAGACAGAGCATCACTTGCCCCAGAGCCCCTAGCTATACCTTGTGGCTAATAGCCACTGATGGACCTCTGCTCCATATGCTTATCTAATTCCCTTTTGAAGCCGTCCATGCTTGTAGCACCCACCACTTCCTGTGGCAGTGAATTCCATGTGTTAATCACTCTTTGGGTGAAGAAGTATTTCCTTTTATCCGTTCTAACCCGACCGCTCTGCAGTTTCATGGAGTGCCCACGAGTTCTTGTATTGTGAGAAAGGGAGAAAAGTACCTCTTTCTTTACCTGCTCTTTCCCATGCATAATCTTATAAACCTCGATCATGTCACCCCTCAGTCGTCTTTTCTCCAAGCTAAAGAGCCCTAAGCGCTTTAACCTTTCCTCATAGGGAAAGTGTTCCAACCCTTTTATCATTCGAGTTGCCCTTTTCTGCACTTTTTCCAAAGCTATAATATCCTTTTTAAGGTGTGGTGCCCAGAACTGCACACAGTATTCCAAATGAGGTCTCACCATTGATTTATATAGGGGCATTATTATATTGGCTGATCTGTTTTCAATACCCTTCCTAATAATCCCCAGCATAGCATTGGCCTTCTTTATTGCAGTCACACACTGTCTCGACATTTTCAGTGAGTTATCCACTACAACTCCAAGATCTCTCTCTTGCTCAGTCTCTGCCAGTTCAGACCCCATCAATGTGTATTTATATTTAGGATTTTTGGCTCCAATGTGCATCACCTTGCACTTGGCCACATTGAACCCCATTTGCCATGTTGACGCCCACTCGCCCATCCTTGACAGATCCCCTTGGAGTGCCTCACAATCCTCACTGGTTTTCACCACCCTGAACAACTTTGTATCATCCGCAAATTTAGCCACTTCACTGCTTACTCCCATCTCCAAATCATTAATGAACAAGTTAAAAAGCAGTGGACCAAGTACTGATCCCTGCGGTACCCCACTGCTTACCACCCTCCACTGAGAAAATTGCCCACCTACACTCACTCTCTGTTTTCTATGAACTAGCCAGTTTTTGATCCATAAAAGGACTTGTCCTTCTATCCCATGATTTTTGAGCTTACTTAGGAGCCTTTGATGAGGAACTTTATCAAAAGCTTTCTGGAAGTCAAGGTAAATAATATCTATTGGATCCCCCTTGTCCACATGTTTGTTCACCCCCTCAAAGAACACTAACAGGTTAGTGAGACAAGATCTTCCCTTACAGAAACCGTGCTGAGTCTGCCTCAATAGGTTTTGTTCATCTATGTGCCTACTAATTCTTTCCTTAATAATGGTTTCCACCAATTTACCCGGTATCGACGTCAGACTGACTGGCCTGTAATTTCCCGGATCTCCTCTGGAACCCTTTTTAAAGATGGGAGTGACATTAGCTACCTTCCAATCCTCAGGAATGGAGGCAGATTTTAAGGAAAGATTACATATCTTTGTCAGGAGATCTACAAGTTCACATTTGAGTTCTTTCAGAACTCTCGGATGTATGCCATCTGGGCCTGGTGATTTTTCAGTTTTTAAGTTGTCTATCAGTTTTAGGACCTCCTCTCTCATCACCTCAATCTGACTCAGGTCTTCCAACACCCCTCCTGAAATCAGTGGTTCTGGAGTGGGCAAGCACTTCTCATCTTCCACAGTGAAGACGGAGGCAAAAAATGCATTTAGCTTCTCAGCCATTTCCCTATCATCCTTCAATACTCCTTTTACCCCTTGGTCGTCCAAGGGCCCCACTGCCTCCCTGGCTGGTTTCCTGTTTCTAATGTATTTGAAGAAAGTTTTATTGTTGGTTTTTACGTTTTTTGCTATATGCTCCTCATATTCCCTTTTTGCCTGCCTGACCTCAGACTTGCATTTTATTTGCCATAGCCTGTGTTCCGTTTTATCAGCCTCACTGTGACTAGCTTTCCACTGCTTAAAGGAATTCTTTTTACTTTTTACAGCCTCCATTACTCTGTTTGTTAACCATGCAGGCTTTTTCCTATACCTGTTTGTGCCTTTCCTAACCTGCGGAATATATATTTTTTGAGCTTCTAGGATCGTAGTTTTAAATAGATCCCAAGCTTCCCCAATTGTTTTGACCCTTTCTACTTTTCCTTTCAGTTTCCTCCCCACGTGTCCCCTCATATCAGAGAAATTACCCCTTTTAAAGTTAAAAATGGTTGTGTGAGTCTTTTTGGCCGGGATGGACAGAGCACAATATAACATGTATACGAGAACACACCACCTTATGGCAGCTTGCTGACAGTCCCCCAGAAAAATCAGCTATGAACATTCCCTCCACCTGACATGACAGATAATGCAATATACAAAGGTATATTGCCTTGGAACATCAAATGTTTTCTGTTCTACTCTTTTAAAATCAAAGCATTTTTTTTTGCAAGTGGTATCAACTGGGCATTTTCATGAGATCTTGCAGCATAATCCCATAGGGGGAAAAAGAAGAGATAATTGTGTGATCTGTGGTCTCTGTGGTGACCTCTTCAGCAGAGATAGACAGAGCATGATGGGAATTCTAGCACAAGTATAAAAGAGCAGCAGAGCTCTAAAAATAGGAATACTGCACCATTGTTAGTTTCTTTAACATTTGGGATTTTGAGGAAACAGAGAAGCTTCCCAACCAACACAAACTATTTGTCTCCGAATCCTACCTTGTCACACATATTCATCACCATAAAATATGAGATCAAACTACAGATTTCTTTGTTACCTTTTCTAGTCTGGAAAGGGCCAGCGAATAGCTGTCCTTTGCTCGGAACTGCATGAACCTCATGTTGGATGGATGCGTCAGCTCTGTGATGATGCTCAGGCTTGGAAAAAGCCTAAAACGGGGGAAAGCAGAGAACTTATTAGTAACATTTTTAAGGACACAAGATGTCTTTCTTCCACTGCCATTTTCTTCCCTTCCTCCAGTGTTCCCTCTAAGCTGAGTTAGTGTGAGCTAGCTCACAGTTTTTTAGCCTCCGGCTCACACATTTTTATCATTGGGGAGGAAGGAGGGCTCCAGAGCAAACCAATCTATGCAGTAGCCAAATTGCTCACTCACAACTTTAATGCCAGTAGCTCACAAAGTAGAATTTTTGCTCACAAGACTCCACAACTTAGAGGGAGCATTTGTCATTTTACTTAGTTTCCTTCCTGAATTCCCAATGCGTGCACTCATATGTTTGCCATTCAGCTGCCTCACAGCTTGCACAGTGTGTGCGTGCATGTGTGTGTGTGTGTGTTTGGGGTGGTGGTGTTTCAATTGAACCTAAAACTGGCAAACATTCTTGCAGAGAATTCTACACTATGTGAAGAAGGACCTTTTCCCCAGCTTCCACATCTACTTCCCAGGGAATGAAAGGAGGCCCCTGGGTTGGGGTGGGGGGGCTATATCAGCAAAAGAAGAGGAGAAGGGTGCTAAAAAACTGTTGAGGGTCCATGTGATGGCCAGATGCTTTCTCAGCTCCACACCCACCCCATCATACCTTCCCAGTAATAGAATGCTTCTTCTAAGCTGCGGAGTCTTGTGAGCAAAAATTCTACCTTGTGAGCTACTGGCATTAAAGTTGTGAGTGAGTGATTTGGTTACTGCATAAAGTAGTTTGCTTTGGAGCCATCCTTCCTGAGCTAAGACAAAAATGTGTGAGCTGGAGGCTAAAAACCTGTGAGCTAGCTCACACTAACTCAGCTTAGAGGGAACACCGGCAGTGACAGTTATGGCATGGTTTGCAAGTGGTCAGTAAGGTATTATATGTTGTTGGATTATATGTTGCTGTTATAGAGGAAGCCTGGAGATGTAGAATAGGAATCTGAGGTAATTTTCTGCTACTTCCCCCTCCCCTTTTCCCTCAGAGATCCGCATGAATACCTTCCTTTCAAAACACCAAATAAATAAGTTTATTGTCTCTTCTTTAGAAGGGCACCACGCTTAGCGGTTTGGGGAATAAAGCAAGGAATTTAACAAGATATTGGTTGTTTACAGCAAGGGGTGGAAGAACCCTGCTTTACACAGTTGCTAATCCACACACACAGACACACAGTTTTACTGAACTGGCAGGCTGTTCCTGTCAGAGAAAGATAAAGAATGATTTCATTTAGAACTCCCCCTTAAATCCAAAGATCTCAGCCTATTGAAACAGAGTTAGCTTGTCCCCTGGGATATTTTCCTCAGTCCCCTCACAAGTCCCTAACCTATTATTTTCCTGAGGTAGCACAGGACACTGCTGTATTCCTGCCCAAGCCTTAGGGATGCCAGCCTCCAGGTGGGACCTGGGGATCCCTCGTAATTACAGCTCATCTCCAGACTATAGAGATCAGTCTCCCTGGAGAAAATGGATGATTTGGAGCATGCACTCTATGGTATTGAAACTCACTGAGATCCGTGTCCTCCCCGGGCTCTACCCCCAAATCTCCGAGAGTTTCCTAGCCTGGCGCTGGCAACCCTACCCCCCCCCCCCGATTCCCGCTGGTGGCCAGGGCAGACTTGGGAATCCTACGTTACCTATCTATAGATGTTTGAGTTCTTTTCTTTCCCAGGGCAAAGCCTAACTGCCTAACTATTATCCTGGAAGTTTCCCCCTAGCCCGTTTCTCTGTCACTTCCCCAAGCCCCTTCTGATGTGATGACAAACTTTGCCTCCATTTAACTCTCCCCCTCCCCAAGGTTCCACCGCCTCCCATTGGCTGATGCTGCCTGGTATCTGCCTGCTCCTTCTGTAGGCACATACTGGCTGGGAGGCCTGCAGAGTGGAGCTAGGGGCCATCTGTCATCATGCCTCACCATTCATTTCTACCTTGATCCTGTGTGCACATGTATGGTCCGTGTATATGGGTGGTGGCTATTCCATGTTGATGTGGTCTTGAAAGGGAAAGGGAATGGCTCTTGAGTCAGGAGTTACGGGCTTGAACCAGCAAACTACAGATCTCTCCTGCCGCTACAGTTGCCAACAACCTGGAGGAAAAAGACTATCCTGCCCCTTTGATACAGGCGTAGTGTGTGGACATGGGGCAGGTAAGGCTGTTCATGGCACGGAGGTAAATAACACCCCATTAAGCCTTCATGAAAGGGGTAGGACACTTTTTCTCCAGGTTGTTGAAAACCCTAGCAGCTATGCATATGGCGAGCCTCCGAATCGCGTTTTATTTTTTAACTAGGAGCAAGGCTCGTTGTAGGACCATGACAACGAGCCCTAGAAGGACATGAGACCTTAGTGCACCCCCACCCTGGATGTGCCGCTGAGACCCCGAGCTGGCGGCATGGGCCGCTACAGTGTCCCTGCATGGGTGCGGGTATCGTCTGGGCTGGCTCCACCGTTGGCCGCCTGGGCGGCATGGCGGCAGCCACGGGGTCGCAGGGCGGCCATGCGCATAGGCTGTGTGCCGCTGATGGCCAGTGTGGTAGGAGGAACATTGTCATCGTGAGGTTGGCCACACATCACCTGCGAGGAGAGTGAGGGCATCTTAAAGGCAGTTTTATTTTGGACTGCCTTTGATTAAAGCACTCCTAAATTGTGATTTAGAAAATTTTGATTTTATGTATTTTTATGTACCTTATTTTAGGCATTTTATTTATATTGTAAGCTGCCTTGAACTCCAAAAAGGAAGAAAGGCGGCTAACAAATATTTTACATAAATAAATTAATACAGTATAGATTATGTGTTTGCTATATACATTATGTTGCTCTCACTGCATTGTTTTCCACTTGTGCAACAATATTTTCTGTTACATCTAATATTTATCCTTGGCTTCTGATTTCTGTAATCCCAGTCCTATTACATTGTTTATTAGATGTCTCATTTTACTGAATGCATTGACTTACGTTGCGTAATCCATGAGAAAGGCGGACTATAGTGAGCTCTGACTCATGAAAGCTCATGCTGGAATAAATTTTGATTGTCTTTAGGATACAGCGCAAACAGTTACATAAAATACACCCCCCCCCCTTACCGAAACATGGTTTGGACGTTGACGATCGTCTTGGCATCAGCCATGTAATCCTCCTCAGCGCTCATGGTGCTCTCTTTGTCAACCACCACCAAATTGTCTGCATAAATTATTCCACACTGCAGCAAACTGTCAAGGCTAGAAAGACAAAAGCCTATTAGGAGGTCAGTGTGTTTGTGTGTGTGTTATATATGTGTGTGTGTGTGTGTATACACACCAGGAACTTATCTAAAATACAAACTCAGCCTTTGGGGGGGCAGGAGATGGTTGTGCTGGCAGCTCAGCTGATACGGCTGGCAATGAAAAGTAGAACAATACCATTTTGGGGATCGTAACAGCCTGGAGTCACAATTTTCTGGGAAACCTGGATCTCTTGGCAGTATCAGGAAGCCAAGTCCTGGTCTGACCACAGGATCCACTTTCACCGTTTCCCATTCGCAGCACCGTTTCAATATCCTGTTCCCTGGAAAATCATGGATGCCTTGTTCACTCATTTCAATTGTTATATTGCTGGGGTTATAAACTGCCTTGGAGTCCCCACTGACAACTGGAAAGGTGGAGTAAGTATTTTAATAAGTGAAACAAATACATCATTCCTTCCCATCAGAGGATATAACCTGCCCAAGCCTGATTTTTCTTGGCTGCAGGGATACTGCTGTGGAACGGTCTTTTGTGAGTTGTCCTGAGCTCTTTAAGGGGAACGAGAGGATACAAATAATTTTACGTTTTAGTATTTTACACCTGCTTTCACCATGAGCAACAAGATGTGGTGGCAGAACAGGCTATGCCTCTGCAAATGCAGTATGTCACTGGGGGGAGGACGACTTCCTGCAAAAAGAAAAGTAGCGCCTCAGGGAGAAAAGTCAAGCCTTTGGCTGCTGTGCTGTTTTTCTATTTGCAGAGCATTCAGAACTGCTGTTCCTCTCTAGCTGTCTTTCTGAGTCCACCATGCTGTAGAACCAGGGCACAAGAAGAGCCTTGCTGGATGAGACCAGTCGTCCATCTAGTCCAGCATCCTGTCTCACACAGTGGCTAACCAGTTACTGCGGAGGGTCAACAATAGGGCATAGAGGCTGAGGCGTTCCCCTGATGTTGCATCCTGGGATTTAGAGTTTGACTGTCTTTGAACGTGGAGGTTCCTTTTAGTCACCATGGCTAGTAGTCACTGATATACCTGTCCTCCATGAATCTAATTCCCTTTTAAAGCCACCTCTGCCGGTGGCCATCACTTCAGCCTCTGGCAGTGCATTCCACATTTTCTGCAATCTGCAAATGAGTTAGTGAGGAAAGGACAGAAAGTCTGAAAGCCACAGGTCTGCACGAACACCCAAAGGCCAATCTGTGTATGTCCAGTGACAAACTGGGAATGAGAACTGGCCAGAGAACATCAGCATAAAAACATAAACCAAGTTTCTAGCCCTTATGATGTGGCAATAAGTGCAGAAATCTAGGCGCCCCACAGATGCTTACTTATCAATACTGCCTTCCATATAGTAAACCATCGGGAAACAGCAGATGGCTTCCAGAAAATGATGATCAGGCCTACAAAAGGAGACAGGAAAAAAACCAAACTATTTAATAGAACTATGTTTTTAAAATGTGGCTTTATTTTGATATAAATGAAGACCGGGTTTCCCAGCTGACAGCACTAATATTACTGGGTTTGGGAATGGGTTTCTTCTTCACAGCATAACTTGTGTGAAATAACAATGGCACCTGCCCATTAGTTATGCTCAGATTCTCACCAAAATAACGTGACTGGGGGGAAAACATGATCTTGTCCTGTTCATAGAAACAGCTTTCTCCAGCAGTCAGCATCCTATACATTCATTTTGAAAACCCGTTTGCAATTTAAAATGAGCAGTATTTTGAGTCATTTGTAACATGCACAGTCACTGCATTCCTGATGAGACAGTCAGTCTACCAGGAGTCACTGCTGGCACATTGCAAAGAATTAGGGTTGCCAGTTCTGGATTGGGAAATTCCTGGAGATTTGGGGGTGGAGCCTGGGGAGGGGAGGGAGTTCTAAAGCAGCCACTTTCTCCAGGGCATGAGATAGCAGGTGCAATTAGGGTTGCCAATCTCCAGGTGTGGCCCAGAGACCCCCTCACTTTTACAACTGATCTCCAGGTCACAGAGATCAGTTTCCCTGGAGAAAATGGTTGCTTTGGAGGATGGGCTCTAAGGCACTGTACCCTGCTGAGGTCATTCCCCTCCCCAAACCCCACCCTCTCCAGGTTCCACCTCCAAAATCTGCAAGTATTTCCCAAACTAGAGAAAATGAAGAAGGAGGAGGAGATTGAATTTATACCTCACCACTACCCAAAGGAGTCTCAGAGAGGCTTACAATCTCTTTTCCTTTCCCCTCCCCTTCCTTTCCCCTCCCCACAGGTAAGTGGGGCTGAGAGAGCTCTCTCAAGAACTGCCCTTGAAAGAACAGCTCTGAGAGAACTTGTAACTGACCCAAGGTCACACCAGTGGCTACCTACAGAGGAGTGGGGAATCAAACGCGGTTCTCCCAGATTAGAGTCCGCGCTCCTGCCCACTACACCAAACTTGCAGCACTAGCTACAATTTTGGGAGATCTCCCGGCCCTACCTGGAGGTTGGCAACTCTGCAGAGAACTCGCAGGTCTTCAGGTGACTGATCCCTTGGCCTTCTGCTTAAATTTGGGTGGTCATTAAAGCTACAATGTCCATGCACCATGACAGGAAGTCATGCTCAGGAAGAGTAATTTAAAGAGCATAAATCACAAGGAACCTCAACAGCCAGGGAGAGACTTGCAAACTGGATTGAATTTTACCCTCAGCACCAGATATAAATCATACATGAAGTAGGGCAGGAGAAAGCCCAGCCAGAGAAGCACTTACTTGTTGTCCAGCAACAAGACGATGGGGTTTAACTCTTTCCGTGAGCGATAATATGCACGGAGAGGGACAATGAAGTTATAGAGCCCATTTCCAGCTGTCTCAGCAGAAACAATGATCAGTTTGTTCTTAAAGCCATAGGCCTTAGCGTCTTCGTAACTGTTGTGCTTGCAGCCCTGAAAAGAGAAATGGTAAAGATTTTTCACATTTTAAAAATCATTTCATTATTTTGACCTGCATCTTGTTTCATGTGGTTAACTATATTTAGAAGAAGAAGAAGAGATTGGATTTATATCCCACCCTTCACTCAGAGTCTCAGAGCAGCTTACAAACTCCTTTCCCTGCCCCTCCCCACAACAGACATCCTGTGAGGTGAGAGAGCTCTGACAGAAACTGCTCTTTTTCAAGGATAGCTCTTGTCAGAACTATGGTTTGCCCAAGGTCTTCCAGCAGCTACGAGTGGATGAGTGGGGAATCAAACCTGGTTCTCCCAGATTCGAGTCTGTGCACTTAACCACTACACCAAACTGGCTCATCACTTTAATAAATGGATAAGAAGTACAGCCATCAGCTAATTAAATAATCTAAGGTAATTATACACCTGCCCTTTCACTGATGAATTAACAGTTACATTTAAATATATTTGCAGATTGCCAAACCCTCAAAAAACAGGCAGTGTTTGGACTGGATAGAACAGTGCCAAAAACCAATCCCAATGTGATTGGCCTTACACAGTTCTATATTTGTGGTGTTATACCAATGCTCAGAAGTGCATGTGTGCATCACTGAAAGAATCCACAAAAATATTCTTGATGCAAACGCCCACATCAACACACTGAAACTGCTTTGGGGCGGGGTTTTATCACTGTTGGTAACACTGGAAAGAGGAATGAGGCAAAAGACTGAAAGGAACTAAAACACCATGTCAAACTATGCATAATCCAATTTTGGAGTTAATTCTGAAATTTTCCAAACTGAACTGGAATTAAGGAGGAGCAGAATACAGAACAGACACATTCTACAGAAATAAAGGAATGAGAATGGGTGGTGGTGAGGGAAAATAAGCTCATCCTCATTACAAACAAATACATGAGCCTTTCCCATGCACTGCTTTTAAGACATCTTCTCCCATGAGTAATGGGGAAGGGCTGCCTATGGTCTAAGTGGATGTCCGGAGACCAGCCTCTCAACCTTCTAGGGACCCACGCAAGGTGTCGTGTCCCAAGGCCCTGCAAAATCCTGCAGGCTAGACGGCTGACATCTCCTTGGGAAGGCTGGTGATGAGACCCTCCCTCCCACACACACCCCTTTCCAGTCTGCATTCCACACCCTAGTTGGCATACAGCCACGCAATGTGTTCAAAGCGCTTAGATGGCAAGCAGGCTTTATCTGGTACAGGCAAACATCTGGTATTGGCAGCTGTTCAAAGACCACAATCAGAAAGGGAGCAGGCGAAGAATTGGTCTTTTCACTCACATCTCCCCCTGCTGCGCCATCTCCTTCCCTCCTGCCCCCCAGTTTCTTTACAGGTCCCTGCCACATCCCATTTCATGTTCATTTTATTGTGTAGAGCTTCTTTTAACACTGTGAGAATTTTTTGCAAAGCGAGTAAGAAAGGACAAAGCAGTATAGGGGAAAATAGCTTTTTTTTTCTGGAATAAGGGCTGGGAAACACAACCATCCTGTCACAGTTACTGCTTGCTTTTTTTTTTGCCCAGGGCCAGGAATTCTGAGGATCTCTGAAAAGAAATGCCCCTCACCAAGGCCCTTTCAGCAGTCTGGGGATGGAGAGAGTGGTTCAGGATACATGAGCTGTGAGAGAATCTCTAATTCTCATCTGAAGCTGTGGAGAGGATTTTGTGCCACAAACACATGTGCTGAAGGAGGAGTCATGGATGGGGATGGCCAGATTGTGGGGTGTGTGGGGGGGAGTGAAAGAAGGTGAGAGAGAGCTTTTGCAGATGGGGAGGCCTCTGAACTGAACCATGCTAAAAAAAGAAATCCTTTCCAACACACAGCCTGTGTGCAAAGACAGACAAGAACGCATGACTTCCTTGCTCTCAACATCTGTGCAACAGGAACAGGTTCTATGGCTCAAGATCTCTGGTCAAAGGAGCTTATTGTTAATAAAGGAAAGGAACAGGTTCTTCCAAATAGCAGTCAAGGGAGGGGGGAAGCATCTTTATAAAGGCTTGGCATTCTGCAACCGTCATGAGGGCTCGGACTCAGAGATTGACAGCTGCTGCTCTGAAGGACACAAAACCAGTGTGGTGGGGTCAGCCGGAGTGTCTGACTAAGACCTGGGAGAACTGGAGAGGCAGGGAGAACCTGGTATGGCACCCTGAGCTCCTTGGAGGAATGTTGGAATAAAAATATAGTAGAGAGACTGCAATGATTCAAAGTTTTAAGTGTGCATTTCTTTGGGGAGGGGTGAAAGAGGGGGATGAGTGAGTGAGATGATTGGTTGGTGACTAGGGTTGCCAGGTCTGGATTGGAAAATACCTGGAGACTTTGGGGGTGAATCCAGGAGAGGGCGGGGTTTGGGGAGGGGAGGGGCCTCAGCATGGTACGATGCCATAAAGTCCATCCTTCAAAGCAGCCAATTTCTCCAGGGGAGCTGATCTCTGTCAGCTGGAGATCAGTTGTAAAAGTGGGAGATCCCCAGGCGCCACCTGGAGGCTGGCAACCTTAATGGTGAGTGAGAGTGTATCGGAGGAGCTAAGATGTGGGGGGGGGGAGAGAGAGAGAGAGAAGTCAGTCAGTCATTAACAGTCAGCCGTGGTCAGTCAGCAGTCTACAGAAAAGTAGTCTTCTGATTAGAATCCCATATAGTGCTGTGAAAAGCATTAGGATTCTAGGAAAGGAAAGCAGAATACTTATAAAGGGCCTATTAGTGACTAGAGAGAGTCAAATCCTAATATTGTCAAAGTATTGTAAGAGCGTGGGGAAAAGAAGCTGACAGACACCTGAGATAAAAGAAAGGGAAAGA
>NW_015172554.1:1898547-1917817 GCF_001447785.1 Gekko japonicus
AAGAGTGTGACACCGCAGCCATAAGTTATTGACATACACTTTGTTATTTTATTGAATGTTTTGTGTTTTTCGTGTGTGTGTGTTGAGTGTATGTGCGCCTGGAAGTCATGGCAACCTCTGGTGACTGACCCCTACTGCGGGCCTGGAGGATATTCAGAGAGGTGGCTGAATAAAGTCTGCCCCCACCTCCCACCTCTGGTATTCCAAGGAGCTCTCCCATCCAAGTACTTGTCAGAGTTGACCCTGCTTAGCTTCCAAGATCGTATGAGATCGGGCTTGCCTGCATTATCCAGGTCAGGGCAACATACACTCTTTTATTCACTAAAGAGATACATTAGAAAACATCTTGAAACCACTACACTTCTTGTAGAAATTAAGTTTTATTTTGTTTATTGTTAACCTGGAGTCCTATGCTATTTAAATACTAGAGTCTCATCCTCGGGACCACATAGTCCAACAAATAGAGCTTGGGTACAATGCTATGGGAAAGGTTAATTGATCAGATTGGAATTACATTCCTGGTGGCAGCGTTACACACCCAGAGAGACAGAGAAATTACAAGAAAGTTAACGGCACACCATATCTAACCACATGATTAAAACAGAGTAGTTGTGACAGAGACAGACAAAATCAAATCCCCTGTTCTGAAAGATCACAGCCTCTTACCTGAAGTACCACTGAACTTTCAACACCACCATTTGATGACCCTGCTTTAAATTTCACTTCCCCCCTTTCAGCCTGACTCTGTTTTATGATTTCATAGCCAGGAACAGCAAAACAAAATGTGAGCTGAAATACCCGCAAGTATAAAAGTCCGCATGCTCAAAGCAATGGTATTCCCAGTAGTCATGTATGGCTGCGAGAGTTGGACTATAAGGAAGGCTGAGCGCCGAAGAATAGATTCTTTTGAACTATGGTGCTGGAGAAGACTCTTGAGAGTCCCTTGGACTGCAAAAAGATCAAATCAGTCAATCCTAAAAGAAATCAACCCTGACTGTTCCCTGGAAGGCCAGATAATGAAACTGAAGCTCAAATACTTTGGCCACCAAATGAGAAGGGAGCACTCACTGGAGAAGACCCTGATGCTGGGAAAGATTGAAGGTCAAAGAAGACGGGGGGACGGCAAAGGATGAGATGGTTAGACAGTGTCATCGATGAATATGAAATTGAGCCAACTTCAGAGGATAGCGGAAGACAGGACGGCCTGGAGGGAGATGGTCCATGGGGTCGCGAAGAGTCGGACTCGACTGTGCGACTGAACAACAACAACAACAACAACAACAACAATCCTAATTGTGCAAATCAAAACCCGTGAGCCCTTATTTTCCATTTTCTCACACCAATTGTTCTCTCAGTAAATTTATGCAATAGGTGTGTGTGTGGGGGGGAGACAGACAGAAAAGAGCACATTCAGACATCTTTTCTCTCACCTTATCCAAGCGCAAGCAGCAAAAAGGAGCCTTGACAGGTAAAAGATGGCATAACGTAGGAGAACTTCCAATGTAGGGCGAGTTGGGAGGGTACCCTTTCACATACCTGGAGAACAAAAGACAACTGATCAGGATCCAGTGTGGGACTTAAGGCCAAACTAGATGCTTCCACCATTTTAAAGAGATTTTAAAATGCCATGAGACTGTAGCATGGTGTTGAAAATGCTGAAATGACTGTAATCTCCCACCTGTGGCCACTTCAGTACTTCCAAAGGTGTGTGTGGGAGAACAAATGTGCCTCAGCCTGCCGTACTTGCAGCATCTTTAAATTGCTTTTAAATGGCAGCGGCATCCACAGGCTGGACCCGTGGACATCACCCCACCTAGTTTGGTCCTCATTTAAAGATCTCTCAAAACATTTCAGCATTCCCAAACATGTCCATGTGATGGCACTGTGGTGCAACCAAAAACAAAGCATTTCTCCCACTGGTTCTGCTGGGGCCTCAGCAGCAGCAAATTAAAGAAGAATGCCACCCAGTGATACAGCTGAAACGAAGCAGAAAACCATTAATGGGAGGTTAATTTATGCAAATAGGTTTTTAGTGCAGGAAATCATAATAAAAATGCATGGCCCTGGCAAAACAGCAAGCCGGAGTCCCGCTGGAGCTTCCAATATACAGAGCACAGAGCTGATGGTTTTTTACACACCATAACCCACCAAAGGCCATATAGCCAACCTTATTAGCAGGACTTCAAAGGAGAATAGCTCTTCCGTTGCAAAATGCAGTCTTTGCATTTCACCGTAGGGATATAACCCTGTTCTTTGGGGGCTTGAAAACACTTGATCTCGGGTGAAATCTGCAGGTGCAGCTAGATTAAACAAATAGCCATACAGTGTATTTGTTCTAACTGCCCAGGCAGGTCAAAGCTGCTGTTCCTTTAACTGGGGTGTTCCTTAAAGCAAAGCTAAACCAAGCAAAAACTCCAGGTAGTGTCCATGGACTTCAACACACTCTGGTGCTTTTCAATCAACTATAAAGGTTATTTCAGTGATACCAAGGAGGAATCTAGAAGAAGTAGGTGATAAAAATAGACCTTAGTTGATTATGCTCTGGCACTGTAGTTCATGAAGATATGAGAGATGCTTAAATAAAGTTCCTTTAAACTGAGGCATTGCACTTCATTTTGGCACTGCATGGTATTTTGCTGGGTAAAATCCTTATATCCAAGATGAACATTTTGGGTTGCTGACCATTTGGCTCTGCCCTTCCTGACCCTAGGATAGCCCAATCATATCTGGAAGAAAAATTACATCCAGGAGGGGCTTATGCTTTTGTTCTGTAGCAGTTTGGCAACCCCCCCCCCCAAAAAAAAACCCCTAGAAAACCCAAAGTCAGGTAAACAGTGCCACTGTAGAAGACTGGCAGTGTGGCGTAGTGGTTGATGTTGGCGACACTGGTGTTCAGAACCCTAATGGAGCTGAACTCCTAAGATTGAATCAGTCACTCTGTCAGCCTAACCTACCGCACAGGCTCGATGTGGGGATGAAGAGGGGAGGGAAGAACCACATATACCACCCCGAGCTCCTTGCACAAAGGGCGAGATAATAACTCAGTAGGTGAATCACAAATTTAACTATTACTGAATGGCTGTTCAAGGTGTGTGAATTTTGTTTAATGGATAAACTTTCTGACTCTATCCTGTCTAGACAAAACGATTCATTGCATTCGGATTTTACTTCGACATGGTTTCCTTTCTTTTTCGATAATGCTGACTATTCCTCTCTTCTGAATATATTAAGTTTGATTTATTGATGTAAATAAATGTTTTAAAAGTTTGATTTATTGATACATGCTATGTATTGTTTGTTATTATGCTTATTTTTCACAATATGTTGTTATTGTACTGATATTTATTTTACTCAGTTTTCACATATTTTAAATCTGCATTGGTTATTGATGTATCTATACTTGTTTGTCAATAATAACGTGTTTTTTTTTTAAAAAAAAGGTGAATCACAAGCCACAAGCAGAGCGGAGATGGAAGGAGTCCGACAAGCGCAGGAAATGGCTTCCTTAGGTGACCTGGCTGCTGCTCAGTTTTAGATGAGCAATGGCAGGACTGAGGTTTGTCAGGAACCAAAAGGTTGAGCTACTAGAAAATCAAATAAAATGCAAATATTTATTTATTGGGCTCATCGGTTAATATACACATGTAACCATTACTGTGATTCTTTGTGACTGGACGTGCAACTTCACCTTGTTGCTGTATATTATGGTCTGAGTTTTCAATGGTGTCCTATGTATGTAATTTTTAATCCATGCATCTGACGAAGAGAGGTGTGTTTCTCGAAAGCGTATGCTACAATACAGTTAGTTAGTTTTAAAGGTGCTACTGGGCTTTTTACTATTTTTAATCCTAAAATTCTGTGCATTGTGTAATAAATATTTGCATTTTATTTGGTTTTCTAGTAGCTCAACCTTTTGGTTCCTGACTTGATTTACAGGCTGGGTTCCCCCCACCCCCTTTGTCTTTCTCGAGGTCTGAGCCTCAAGGTTTGTACAGAGGGAGATGGCTGGTGTCTGATCAGCTCTTTCCGATCATTCGATTCCTCAGCTAGATGGCTTCTGGTCACTGAGCTTCTCTCTGCCAGCCTGAAGCGCCTGCAGTTCCCCACTCTGACCAGTTAGTGGTGCAGTGGCTAGAAAGGCTCCTAGTTTTTGCCTTCACAAAAGGGTATGTTTGGGTATCTGGATGGGGCAGCATTTGGAGTCCTGCTGACATGTCAGGGTCTAGTTTCAGAGCCTCATGAACATGGCTTGGGCAGAAGAAGCTTGCAAGAATGCCACAGGAATCTAAAAACACACACGTACTGATGCCTACTTTACAAAAACAGCAGAAGAGGTGGCGAAATGTTCCAGGCCCACATTGCTTCACACTACAGGTAGGGTGCAGCATGACTGAATACTTCTATCTCAAAGAAGAACGTTCCCCTGCATGTTAGAAATTAGCAAGCAACAGAGCTACCTAGGGTAGACCTTTGAAACCCTAGTTTTCTACATGCAGGGAACATTTAAAAAACGGCAAAGGAAGATTCAAATCATGTGATTCTACCATCTGCATTCTGACATAACACAGCACAGGAACCATTTCATCACTCCACTAGCCTGAAACAAAGAGATTAACTAATGGCTCACTAACTCCGTAACAGTCAGGCCTTCATCGTCTGACTGAGTCATTTCGTCCTCTGATTGGTCGCTGAGTATATCACAAGGTAAGAGGGAAGAACTGTCGGCCACCTCCAGGACCGGGCCGATGCTAGGCCTCCTTTTCCCTGAGCCATTCTCCGCTGGCAGGGTGAGCTTGCTGTTGCTGGCGGGCCGACATTCTGTGTTCTGCAGGTCCATGGCCACCGTGCCTGAAACACAAGAAGAGGAGCCATTAGGCATTGGCTACCTGCTCACTAAACCGCCAGTTACAGATGGGAATACAGATCCTTCAAGCCAGTGGGCAGAACCCTCTTCAGATAACCCACAGCAAGTAATCATTTGAACTAGGAGAAGTTCTAATCTTAAATCTGGAGGCTGTGTAATGTGCAGCATTCCTATGGTTGCCAGGTCCACCCAGGCTACTGGCAGGGGATTGAGGGGGAAGGGTTGCCTGGGGAAGGCAGGGATCTCAGTGGGGCACAATGCCATGGAATCCACCCTCCAAAGCTGCCATTTGCTCCAGAGGAAGTGATCTCTGTAGTCTGGAGATAGCTGTAATTGAAGAGGATCCCCAGGTCCCATCTGGAGGTTGGCATCCAGGGCTTTTTTTGTAGAAAAAGCCCAGCAGGAACTCATTAGCATAATAGGCCACACCCAACAGCAGAAACTCATTAGCATATTAGGCCACACCCCATGTTTTCCCTTGGCTTGCCCGGGCAAGTCGCCCCTTGGACAGGCCGAGGAAGGCACGGGGAGGCATTCAAATGCCTCCCCGATCCTTTCAGGGGGGCCCTGGCCCGCCTGCCTTGGAGTCACCGGGGGGTCGCTCTCCAGGCCTTCCCTCTGTAGCCACGCATGCAGAGGTTTTGGGTGTAGTGGGCGTGGTCAACTCTGAAGCCAGCTGGAACTCCATTCCTGTGTGTTCCTGTCCAAAAATAGCCCTGTTGGCATCCCTACTTTTCTCTCTATGTTACTGATGCCCATGTGCATAGGCACAAAACACGCATAAATAATCCGCTCTCAATCTGATTGTGGCTGTGATCACACTGGCGGCTTGGTTTGATATGATGCCACCTCTAATTGAACCGGGTTAAAGTGTAGTGGGATATATCACCACACAGCACACCCTGCTGTGGGTTACCCACGGAGACATCCCATGGTAAAGCATCCACATTATTGTGGTGCCTCAGCCATGGAGCGAATGGCAAAAAGAAATCCAAACACCATGTGTGTGCATAGTGCGCATGTGCATGCATGCGCACGTAGCCAATTCTTTTTAAAAATAACCTCCGTAGCAGCAGAATTGATCTGCAGGTTCACACTGCCAAATCCGTTCTGCAGGTGCTCCCCCGTGTTCAGACATCTGGCCATGCGCAATGAATGCGCGGGGAAACAAAAACACCACTTCAGAGGTGGTGGCTTTTTAACCCGGCTCCAAGTTGTCCTCTGACGGGGTAAGTATGCCCAAGGAACACCTGGCAGATGTAGCTGTGTGATTGTGCCCGTTCACTCAATTTGTAAAATGTCCCTATATCGGGCCAAACTGCCAGTCTGAACACAACCTGTGTGTAGGGCTGCATCAATATTCTTTTTCTCAGTGTACAATTACATCAAGACTTCTGTTGTTCTGCAAAGTTTTACTGTGAAGCCCTCCTGCACATTGGTGGACACATCACGCAAAAAGAACCTTGATTCTTCAGGAAGATTGCTCTTTGCTGTGCTTTATTAGTGCATTTTTGCAAACTGGAACAAGGGAAAAGACACACTGAAGAAGCTGAAAGCTACCACAGTCTGCGTACACATGGGATTTGGTGCCAAGTCGTGGAAACTGAAATGGGACAGCAGAGGATTCCTAATGTGTCAATTCCACTTTGGAAACAAGATTCAAAATGCCAAAGGCCAGAGAGCAATTTGGAGGAGGAGAATTTCAGAAGCATCCCTAATCTGAAGGGCTTCCTCAGATTGTTTTCTAAAGTTTACCGGTCTAAAGTCTAAACTGGTCAGGGGTGTCAAACTCATTTGTTACAAGGGCCAGATCTGATATAAATAGGACTTTTTCAGGTCAGGCTATGTGTGCCATAAAATGTAATGCCAGATAGCGAAGATATTAACTTTACAAAGGACATCAACGAACACAATTAAAGGCATTCTTTAACTTGAAATACAAACATGCTTAAAACAGTAACACACTTGCCATATTTTATTTAACAGACTTTTATAACTGACACTTCCCAAACCTTCCCCCCCTTAAAAGATGCCTATCTAAAATGGAAAGGTGGGGGAATAGTGGGATTTGGCAATGCAGTTTTAAAAATAAAATATCAAGAAAAAGCAGAAGGATCACAGCAGAAACTAAAACTAAAAACTAAAAATATAAAATGCTCTGAGTCTAGGAAAACATGAAATGGCTGGGCCTTGCAAGCTTCCCCCACCCCCGGTCTACTCAGAGTGGCAGTGGCTCTCCAGTGTAATGCCCCCTTTGGCTGTGGGTTCCCAGGTTAGAGTACTCACTCAGACACCTGTTCTCAGGTCCATTCAGCAGAGGCAAGCTGGCTCAAAACATCAGCCCTTTATTTGCAAGCAGACACATTCAACTGGCAAACACTGGAAATGGAAACTGCACTCCATTCATTTCACATTTTCTTTGCAGCTTTTTTTTGTGCTTTAGCCTAGAGGAGATTTCTGTTGGAGGAGAAACTGCAAAGAAATGGCCCAGCCAGCTGGGAAGTTCAGCAGCCCGATCTCCCTCGGAAGGGTCAGGACTGAGAGGGGAGGGGTGGGGGTGGGGAAGACAGCCACAAGCCTGATTAAAGCCCTGGGCGGGCCGCTTCCAGTCCGTGGGCCTTAGGTTTAACAGCGCTGCCTTAGGTGGTCCTCCTGTACCAAGTCTAAGCCTTGGGTTGCTTTTATGGCTCACTCAGACTGAATCCTGGTGCAAATGTTAGGTCTACCAGCTAATTTTGCATAGACCAATTTAAACAAACACAACCCAAACACTAACCGAAGGTGCAAAATCAATCAAACAAAATAAACAAAGCAACCTGGGTCCAGAGACTGTACAGACAGCCCTGCTGTAGGATCTTCACAGACAGCCCTAAGTGCTATGGCAGAGGTTCGGTTAGTGGTGAAGTTGGTGAACCCATGGGAAGTCCTTCTCAAATACTGTTCCTAGACTCTGGGCGATTCTGCATTGGCTTTTCCCTCCATTGTTTTACCAAAGGTGCAGCTCAAAACCACATTCAAATACCCTGGGGCAATTCTGTACTGAATGCAAAGTCACCCCTGAATGGCCATAAACCTATGCAGAAAGTACCATAAAATCCAATGATCAAAGAAAGCGAAAGCGGCATGCAGTGTAGAGGGTACCATAAAATCCAATGATCAAAGAAAGTGAAATGCAGCATGCGATGCAGAGGGGAATTTCTGTTCCAGAGTGGGTTTAGTAAAACAACGGAGGGAAAAGTCAATGCAGAATCGGCCTGTGGCATTCCCTCCACTAGAAGGCAATGCTCCCTCTCTAAGCTGTGGAGTCTTGTGAGCAAAAATTCTACTGTGTGAGCTACTGGCATTAGAGTTGTGAGTGAGCCATTTGGCTACTGCATAAACTAGTTTTATCTGGAGCCATCCTTCCTGATCTAAGACAAAACTGTGTGCGCCGAAAGCTAAAAAACTGTGAGCTAGCTCACACTAACTCAGCTTAGAGGGAACACTGCTAGAAGGTACATTCCTGCATTGCTGGCCTTTCAGAAGTGTGCACATTTATTCCAGAAAGGCCTTTGATAGTATTTGATTATGTAATTGTTCTGTCTGGGGTTTTGTTTTCGAATCTGACTCTGTTTTATGATTTTATGGGATTTTAAAAAATGCTTTTAATCCAATCATACTTTCTACATTCGATTGTAAGCCACAGTGCATTTAATGTGAAAACCAGGGTATCAATTTGCTAAAAAATGGGGGAAAATTACCACCACCCCACCCAATTCCTTTGGAAAATCTCATCCAAATTCATGAATCATTTGGGAGCATTCATTTGATGCCCGTTGTTGGTGTTGGGGGGGGGGGGATCAGAATAATTTCTCACATATTCAGCAATACAAAAGTTTCAAGCAGGGAAAACGGCTTGAGTTTTCTGAACCCTCCCTCACCCCCCGCCTTGTAGTGGATCTTTTTAGTCGTAAATGCAAAGCATTCTTTATTCCACAAAGTGAACATAGATGGGTAATAACCAGGATGGAGGATTGATACAAAGCAATGTTATTAGCCCCATCACGCCCAGTCGTCTGAGTGTCTTGGGCTCTGTCATGAATCATAGCTGTAATTGAAAACCGGCACTGGATGCTAATCGGCAAACCCGAGGAAGCAGAGGCAGGGAAATGGGAAGAATAATCCTTGACGCTGCTTGGGGGAAGGGAGTGGGGAGGAGAGCCTTTCATTGAGCTTGAGGTGTGGGCAGAAAGGAGCTGCTGTTGGGTAGGGAAAATGATTAAGGGGTGGCAACAAATAGGCCCGCGGCAGCTCACCCACTGCTCTCTCTGCGCGACATCACATGGCCTTGGCACGGTCTCAAAAGGTTGTTTCAGCAAGCACTGGAAATAATTGGCTACCCAGCATTCTCCTGCGCACTCTAACGGCACATATTCCCTGCATGTTCACTTAGATATCTAGACCCCGTTTCTCATCCCAACGGTGACCGAGGCAGTTTACCTCAATCTCTCTTCACAGCATCCCTGTGAGGTAGGTTAGGCTGAGACAGGGAGCAGGGATCTGAAACCAGGTTTCCCAGATCTTGGTCTGGTGCTTTAACAGCTACACTGTCTTTCTTTCAGATATCAGTCAAATGTTCCCTGCAAATCTGATAATCTGTATTTGACACCTGATCAGTGTTTCCTCTAAACTGAGTGTGAGCTAGCTCAGTTTTTTAGCTTCCAGCTCACACATTGTTCTCTTAGCTTAGAAAGGATGGCTCCAGAGCAAACTAATTGACGCAGTAGCCAAATCCCTCACTCACAACTTTAACACCAGTAGCTCACAAAGTAGAATTTTTGCTCACAAGACTCCACAGTTTAGAGCAATGATGGCGAACCTTTTAGAGACCGAGTGCCCAAACTGCAACCTAAAACCCACTTATTTATTGCAAAGTGTCAACATGGCAATTTAACCTGAATACTGAGGTTTTACTTTAGAAAAAACAACTCACACATTAACTTAAGATGATCCAGACAAAGTAAGGAAAGCAATCCCAAATGCTTTCATTTACTTAAGATTATTTGGCAGAGAATTCGACACTTTAATGATGGTCTGGACCTGGCTGGGGCGATGGCACGCGTGCCCACAAAGAGGGCTCTGAGTGCCACCTCTGGCACCCGTGCCATAGGTTCGCCACCACTGGCTTAGAGGAAGCATTGCACCTGATAACAACATGTAGATCAACTTTTTCAAACCTGTAGGCACTTTTGGAATTCTGATCCAGGGTGGTGGGTGGCAGAGCCAACCACAAAATGTCCGGAAGTAACTCTAACATTAACTCTTCAACATCTCAGGCAGAACCTCTGTTTGACAGTCTTTTTTAAATGAACATATTGTTTAAAAATAGTGTCTTGCATACACACAGCTGACCTTCACTAACGAAGGAAAGATCCTCATGCTGTGGTGGCGATTGCCACTGAAGCCAATCAGAAGCCCTGCTGGGAAAAACCCCTCATGGGTTTGCAAGATCCTAGTCTGACATTCTAACAACTACACTATGCTGGAGGTGGTATACATTAACCAAACTCAACTACTGGAGACTGTCCACCATGCTGCGCTCATATGAAATTGCTTCATGCCAGGCATCAATGAAAAAAGGCCTTATCCTCTGCAAAGGGTTGCCAGCTCTGGGGTGGGAAATACCTGGAGATTTGGGGGTTGGAGTTTGGGGAAGGGAGGGGTTTGGGGAGGGGAGGGACCTCAGCAGAATATAATACCATATTACCATAATACCCTCCAAATAAGCCATTTCCTCCAGGGGAGCTGACCTTGGTCACCTGGAGATCAATTGTAATAGTAGGAGATCTCCAGGTGCCACCTGGAGTCTGGTAACCCTAGTCTCTGGCATGGAGCATTTCATTCAGGCTAGCTAGAGTTAAATGCGAAAGATAAAGCAATGTATTTTACTTTCATAAGCGAGAAACTTAATGAATTTTTAAAAAATCAGATCATAATTCTTAACCCAGATTTTTTTTTCTATCAGGAATCGTAATCCCTGGATCCTTGCTCCTAATTGTTCACATAAATCTTTTCCCCATCAAAATTCAATATTGCTGTACACATGAGAGAGTGCACAAATCACTTTCTCACATTTGTTCATCATACAATCTCCCCAAGGGGAACATGTTCTTAAATTAAATTGGGGGTCTTCATTCCTATAACGATAGATTAAGATGGGTAGTCTTTTTGTTAGTCTTTAAGGTGCTACTGGACTCTTGCTCTTTTCATTCTCAACAAGGTAGTATAAACCAGGCAATAATCTCAGCCTAATTTCCTCACAGGTGAGGAAGACATCTTTGAGACTCTGTGCTGTGTGACGGTTAGTGAGTTAGACAAGGTTTCACTTATTTTCTCTTGAATCTGCCATGAAGCTCACTGGGTGGTCTTGGGCTAATCTATTTGCAGTGGTGTTGTGAGGGCAATGAAAGGAGTTGGAGAGGAATCCATCTATGTTGCCTTGAAAATTCCTCGGGGCAATACTCCACCAATAACAAATTCATCTAATCAGGACATCCCTAAATGCGGAGTACCAGTCTTTCCAGTTAGAGGAATTTTGGAGGTTAAATTTGGGATTTTTTAAAAGCAAAGAAGAGCTAGTAAGGGTTAATTTAGTTTGGCTTTTTTCCTCATGTTTGTCCAGCAGACCCAGTAGCTCACTTTCCAGCAAAAGAACTCTCCAAGTGAAGGATGACAGAAATGTACAATTCGCTATAAAAAGCGTGATAAACCAATATTGTAAAACAGGAGGAGAGAAGCCAACTTAAAGTAGCAGTCAAAAAAAGGGATGAATGCAATGATGACATTGTACAAAATTAAAAAGAACTCCACTTCTTTTTAATTTTGTACAATGTCATCATCACCCATTTCAGATCCACTCGTTTCCATTGCTATCCTTGATTGTTCTCCAATTTTTAAACCATTTTTACATTCTAAGCCATTTGTATGCAACTGATGCAAAAACAACATTGAAAATGTGTCCATTTTAACAGGAAACATTCAGTGCTCAGTCAGAGAACTGTTGCAAACACTCATGGGTTTATTTGTGACAAGAGAGAAACAAAGTCAAAATGGGCACATTTGAATGGAAACAGACAACATTTTGAAACAGGAGCAGAGTAACAATAGAAAATGTTTGCGCAAACATACAAGTTTTTAAAAGGTCAAGCTCTGGGGGATCAACACCAAAAATGCCTGCTCACTCTGTGGCCAGAATCTAGGGGCAAATATTTTTTTGCAAATGAATGAAGGTTCAAACCTTCTCATGCATTGCCTTCCTTCCATCATGGAAATCAAGGTAATTTCCCGAGCTAGAGCTCCAAGGTCTCCTGTCCAGGAACTGATCAGATCCAAATCAACTTAGCTTCAGCAATATACTAGGGGGCTTCCAACCCGACTCCAAGGCAAAATATGGCATATCCCATATCATGACCCCACTGGGAGACAGCCCCCCCCCCATCACTCATTGGGATGGAATCAGCGCTGCTTGCTTTCGACTTTAACTGCAAGCATATCATGATTTAGTTTTGCAAGTGGTGATTTTCCTAAGTGTCTCCCCGCCCCCGCCCCCGGATCGCTCACTGAATGCAGGCTCATTTTCTTGGAGAACAATCATCCTATGTTTCTTTCATCTTTTGTGCAAAGATTCCCACCATGATCCAGGCGAACAGCAAGCAAATTGCATTTCGCAAATATATTTGTGTTTTGCTAGGAAGGCAATAAACCAGAGCACGATAAGGCTGCTGGGGAGAAAATGGGGACACAGTTTAATGCATTTTTAGTTTTCAGATCTTTTTATCAGATGGGAGATTCACTTTGTCCTCACTTGTGCTTGTTAGAATGAAAAATAACACCTTTCATTTCTTCCTCCAAGCTGCTAGCCCTCATGTTTGTAAAAGAATATATAAATGTCACACTGACAGTAAGATTTTATGCTACACATAAACAGGTTTACCAGTAATTATAAAATGAAATGTTAGGATTAAAGCATGGCCCCGTGCCCCACAAGCCCTCCCTCACAAAGGTGAGGTAAAGATGACATGACATCCCTGGCAATATTGTCCCCTCCACTGACTTAGAATCATAGTTGGAAGGGACCTCCAGGCAGGGCCGGCTCGCTCACTAGGCGAACTAGGCACTCACCTAGAGCGCGCCAACCCTTAGGGGCACCAAACTGGCACCCGGCCCCCCCACCAAAAGCCCCCCCCACAGCCAAAAGCCCTGCAACTTTCTTGACCGGGTGGGTCAGGGTGACTGCTGCGCGCCGCCGGGTCTTTCAGTGTGCTCAGAAGTGCAGCCGTCCTCCTCTTGGGGGAGCAGGAGCCACTGGGCTCCCCACCCCCAGGAAATAGTGGTTAGGAGCGCAGACTCTAATCTGGGTGACCCAGGTTGGATTCCCCCACTCCTCCTCCACATGCAGCTGCTGGCGTGGTCTTGGCTCAGTCACAAGTTCTCTCAGAGCTGTTCTCTCAAGGGCAGTCGCTGAAAGAGCTCTCTCAGCCCCACCGACCTCACAACCTTTCAGACTTTGTGTTGTTCATTCTTCCTAAAATGCATTTATGTTTGAAAATTGGGGGGTGCACCGGGGGTGTGTGCCAGAAGGTATCCTCGCCTAGTGTGCAAAAAAACCTGGGGCCGGCCCTGCCTCCAGGGACATCTAGTCCAACCTCCTGCACAATGCAGGAAATTCACAAATACCCCCCCACACCCTCAGTGACCCCTGTTCCACACACAGAAGATGACAAAAAACCTCCAGGATCTCCAACCAAACTGGCCTGGAGAACTTCTGAGGCAAGCTGTGTGAGTAAACCTAGCTTCCTTTATTTTTAAAAATAATATTTATTTATTTATTTTTAAAATTTATATCCCGTACCTCCCTGCTGAGGCAGGCTCAGGGCAGCTTACAGTATGCACATATAAATATATATGTTGAAACACTAAAATATGATAAAACACATCTAATTAAAATCACAATATATAGAATCATACACATGCAAAAGAAATGTTAATAGCAGATAGCGTCGTTCTCTCAGCATTTAAAGCAGTTGCCCACCCCCATAGTCCAGGTTCCTGCCAGGCTATTGGTGCTGCTGTGATGATGTCGGGGCCAGGGCCAAGATATTAAGGGCAGAAGCCTAATTGAAAGCCCGGTGGAAGAGCCCCATTTTACAGGCCCTGCGGAACTGTAAAACGTCCCGCAGGGCCCTGATGTCATCCGGGAGCTCATTCCAACAGTAAGGGGCTGCCACAGAAAAGGCCCTGGCCCTCGTTGCAGCCAGCCTGGCTTCTTTAGGGCCTGGGAGGACCGGGCAATTTTGGGATCCCGATCTCAGTGCTCTCTGGGGGACATACGGGGAAAGGCGGTCCCTTAGCTAAGTAGGGTCCCTGACCATATAGGGCTTTAAAGGTAAGAACCAGCACCTTGAACCGAATCCAGTATGCTATAGGCAGCCAGTGCAGCACTTTTAGGGCGGGCTGGATGTGTTCCCGCACAGGAAGACACAACAACAGCCTTGCCGCTGCATTCTGCACCAGCTGCAGCTTCTGGATTTGAGACAAGGTTAATTTCCCAGGCTAGCCTGACCTTGCCAGATCTTGGAAGCTAACCAGGGTGCCCTGGTCAGTACTTGGATGGGCGACCAACAAGAAAGTCCAGGGACTCTACTGAGAGGTAGGCAATAGCAAACCGCTTCTGTTTGCCTCTTGTCTTAAAAACCTATAGGGCTGCCATAAGTGAGCTGCCACTTGATGGCACTTTCTAGCTCCAATTTCACAGCACAGAACAACTGTAACTCAAAATAAATTCAGCAGCACTTCAGTTGGAGACAGGCAGATACAGGATGGGAGTGGAAACTTGGAAGCACCAGAGTGGCATTTCTACAGATCACTAACAATAGATGCTGAGAGCTATATGATTATATTTATATGACATTCTGAGTTATAACAATTGTGCTTGAAACTTTGCTGTATTCTTCTATGACAAAAAGTTTGAAATTACTGTTTATACTGTTTACACTGTTCAAATTTTCTTCAATAAACTTATTAAAATGGGGGGGGGGGAATGGTGAGCTCAAGGTGGTTAACATACAATAGTAATTCCAACATCTCATAATCAGAATATAGCCCCCCCCCAACATCAATAACTATGCCACTTAAAAACCCCAATAGCATTAAAAAAAACCACCCACAACTGTCTAAAATACTGCAGTCCTTGCAACAGGGTCTGCTAACTGTACCCTCACTCTTGAGGATATGGTCTGTGATAACTGGTGTTGGTTTCTCATGCCTTTCCTTAACACAGTATTAAGAAATGAAAGTTTTGAGAATCAGGAGTTTACAAATGCAAGATAACCCCCCCCCCCATGAAATGCCAGAGTGTATGCCTTAGAAAACTGAAAAAACAAAATCAAAGATGGGCAACATTGAAGGAGAAAGGATTAAATAAAAACCTGTGGGGTAGTCACATTTCAACAATAGGGCATCTGCATTGCAGACAGAAGGTCCTGGGTTCAGTCCCTGGCACCTCCACTTGAAGTATCTCAGATAGCAGGTTTTGGAAAAGACCTTTCAGGGCCTGAAACCACAGACAGACACTACCAGTTGCAAGAGACAATAATGTGCCAAATGGACCAGTCTGATTCACAGTGAGGCAAGTTCATAGTATTGGAAGAGACCACAGTTCTGGAGTACAGCACCCTGCAGAAGGCCTCTTGATCAAGGCCAGGCAAAAGATGAGACTTACTTTGTCTGAAGTACTGTCAGAGCAGACGCTACTGATGGATCAATGGTCTAACCTGCTATCAGGCTGCTTCATGGGTTTTAAAAAAAATACAAGACGGTCTCAGAGGTCATGACTAGGAAAGAAAAGACAGGGCCTGAAGCAACTCACCCATGCTGGCAATGATGCTGTGGACTGGTAGCCTTGATGGTCCATCATAGATACCCCTCCCAGCAAACCCTTTCTTCTTCTGCTTCTCTTCTTGTTTGAATATGAAGGCCGAGTTCTCCTCCTTGGTGATGTTGATGTAGAAACAGGTGTCAGATGCTGACATGATGTGCCGTGGTCCAGGGTTGAGGAGGATGCTCTTGTTCTCCTCTCTCCTCACACCTATCAAGCAGACGCCATACCTGAAAGAAGCACCCAAAGGGCATTGATGGAATACAACACTGAACCACCATGCGGAGATTTTTCAATAGGAATTTGTGGTTGGGGGAGGGGAATACTAGGATATCTTAGTTTGGCCTGTCTTTCCTCTTGGCTTGGTTCCTTTACCTGAAGTTTTGTCCTTTGCCCAGTGCTCCCCAGTGGCATACAAACTAAATCCCCTTCCATGCCTGAATTCAAACCTGCCACACATTTGAGTTCTAGGGTTGCCAGCTCTGATTTGGAAAATTCCTGGAGATATGAGGGGTGGAGCCTGAGGAGGGTGTGGTTTGGGGAAGGCGGGGACTTCATTGGAGTATAATACCATAGAGTCCACCTTCCAGAGCAGCCATTTTCTCCTGGGGAATGGTTCCCTACATCAGTGGTAATTCTGGGAAATCTCCAGGCCCCACCTGGTGGTTGGCATAGCTATTCAGTTCTGATAGTAGGCAAGATTCATACATCTGTCTGTCACTCTGGGAGAACAAAAAAGGGATGTTCTCTGCTATTTATCCTTTACATTTAAATTTTAAATAACTGGTATGCAAGGTTACTGATGAAGGGAACTTGGACTCTCAAAAGCTTGTAACCATGGAACTCTTATTGGTCTTTAAAGTGCTCCTGGACTCAAATCTTGATCTAGGTTCCTTTTGTTTCCATCATGCTTTTCTTTTCCTTGTTTTATTTATAGTTTTGATAAAGAGTGCATGTGTCAACTCATCGTTCCCTTTTTCTTTCCAAGAAGAGGCTCGATCCCGCTTTGCAGAGGACACGATTCTCTCTTCCTGTTTTATCCACACAACCGACTTATGAAGTAGGCCAGCCTGAGAGAAAGTGGCTCAAGACAAGCCAATAAGGCTCATGACTGGGCAGAGGGGATTTGACCCTAGCTCTCTGGGAGTCATAAGAACATAAGAACGCAAGAGAAGCCAATGTTGGATCAGGCCAGTGGCCCTCCAGTCCAACACTCTGCCACACAGTCGCCAAAAATACCAGGTGCCATCAGGAGGTCCAGCAGTGGGGCCAGGACACTAGGAGCCCTCCCACTGTTGCTGTATCCTAGTGTGATTACAGCAGCCTGGCTCTCCAGGTGCCCCCTCATTTGGGCATTCCCGCATCACCTGCAAATCTGCCCCGACACAGCACTTTCAGACTGATTTACAGACTTGCACCTTCTGCCAGAGCGGCTCCCCCCTCCCCCGGTTCTCAATCACAATGCCATTTTCCTCTCACTTTTTGTGTGCATGGAAAGATGCGTAGGTGAAGCTTTTCCCATCGTACTCCATGAAAAACTTGCTGTCGCCCATCCGGATGTGGTACACCTCGTTGCCTGAGCAACGCCCATACATCCTTTGCCACTGCTCTGGAGACTCTTGCCCCTCTCTGGAAACAAAAGCACCCGTTAGGCTTTGCAGTCAGAGAAGCCATCGCTCCTCAGAGTACTGCCAAACATACATATATGTGAACAAAGCTGTTTTATACTGAGTAAAAGACCACCGGTCCATCTAGCTCGGCAGTACCTGCTCTGCAATGGCTCTCAGGCAGAGCAAGAGCAGGTACCTCCACCCATGAACGTCCACCCAGCGGTTCGAAAGCTTCAGCGAGTAGATAAAATGGGTACCACTCCTTAGAGAGGGTGGGCACACTTAACCCCCCTGGTGGGAAGTTTTAGCCGACAAACAGAAGGTCCGCGCGTAAGATCAAAAGACGAGAGAGATCTACGCAGCATCAAAGAAAAGCCTGCAATGGGCCATTCCAGCCAGACGGTGGCAGTGGTGCGCTGCGACTGAGAAAAATGCTGACGACATCAAGCGACGCCGACTAAGAATGCTGCCGGAACACATCTGATGCTTACAGCTGACCAAACTCCCTGTCGACTGCGAAGTGTGTGTGATTAAAAATGATATATGTTGTCCTCCCTTACCCCCATCATTGTTAGTCCCGTGTCAACACATGAGTAACTGTAAATCGCTCAGAGCCGGCAGCTCTGCAAGGATTGAGCGATCAATAAATTGAAAGATTATTATTAGTATTATTATACTTGAAGATGCCAAGGAATGAACTTGGACACTTCTGCACACATAGCAGGTGCTCGGCCACTGACAGTATCCTATTCTTGGGTCTGTGAGTGGCTCAGGGCTTATATTGGAGGGTTAACTGGTGTGGTGAGTCCAGTTCACACTTGTTAGCAGAATGCTTAAATAAAGCTACAAATGCAGCAGGATCACTTTACCAAGTTACTCAGCTTACAAAGCTGCACAGAGCCATGTTGCAAGTTTAGAAGAGAAATACTTCTCTCTTTAATTGAAAAGTACACTTTTGGGTAGGAAAGAGTAGGGACAGGATACTAGCTAAAGATGGAGGCAGATGGCGAGAGGCCCATCTGCCTCATGGTGCCAAGAGTGTTGTCCCTCTTGATGCATACAGGGAGAGAGTTCATCTTCAACTGAGAGAGAACAGAAGGAAGGAAATTGCCCCTGAGAACACAATCTACATCTCAAAGGGCACAGTGGCAGAAGAGTAAACACAGGAAGAAAGGTCAGCGTGCCTATCTAGCTATCTAGTCTCTCTTGTCATAAAGACTGGAGGCTGAGGCAGGGACTTCGCACCTTTCACCAGCTTGTTCCCAAGGAACTTAAAGGGCCATTCTGTCTTGCCCCCCCTCCTCAGTGGAGCTCAGGATAATAGATGCTGCTTCCACATGGGTTTTTTTTTTCTCATTTG
Source organism: Gekko japonicus (assembly GCF_001447785.1). Lineage (NCBI taxonomy): Eukaryota > Metazoa > Chordata > Lepidosauria > Squamata > Gekkonidae > Gekko > Gekko japonicus. The sequence continues at coordinate 1,917,297 of NW_015172554.1, forward strand.
GAAGCAAAGGTGCAGTTGCTTTGCTTTTGGAGCCTCCGCGGGACGTTGTGCTTTTAAAAAGTTCTCTTCCCAAGTTTTCCCTGTCCCCAGCACACTTTTCCCCAAACTGGCTTTGCTCCTACTGAACAAAGTTCGAGCATGTTATCACACCACCTGGATAGGAAGGTGCACATTTTCAAAGGCCCTGCCCACATCAATGCCCGGTTCTCTCTGCTGTCAGCCATTTCCCCCACTGTGCTGCTGTGTCAGTTTCTGGGGTTTAAAAATAATGGAGTGGGCTGTAACTATTAGTGATTTTTTTTTTTAAGTGTCAAAAAGCCCTCTGGTGGTGCACTGGGGGAAATGGCAGCTGTGAGTAGCTAATGGCCCCAAAGGGTACAGAAAATGCCGAAGGAGGAGGAAGATTTATACCCCACCCTTCACTCGGAGTCTCAGAGCAGCTTATAATCCCCACAGCAAAAACCCTGTGAGGTAGGTGGGGCTGACAGAGCTTGGAGAGAACTGCTCTTGAAAGAACCGCT
>NW_015172554.1:1917829-1925412 GCF_001447785.1 Gekko japonicus
TGAGAGAACTGTGACTGACCCAAGGTCACCCAGCTGGCTGCATGTGGAGTAGTGGGAAATCAAACCCAGTTCTCCCAGATTACAGTCTGCCGCTCTTATCCACTTCAACAAACTGACATTTTCCTTTCCGTTGCCAAAATGAATGCCTCTGCATTTGTAGTGGCAATAAAAGTCTCATGGAGAATGCTTGCTGTCTGGAAAGAGCAGGGCTTTCCATTTATTCATTAATAAAAATACTTGTAATCCTGCCTTCTTCTCCATCAAGAGCAACAAGTTCAAGTTCAAAACCTATAGTGGCATAGATCATAATCATACAACCATCAAGAGCAACTTGGGACAGTTTACAGGCAATGCTCCCTCTAAATTGTGGAGTTTTGTGAGAAAAATATCCTACTTTGTAAGCTACTGGCATTAAAGTTGTGGGCGAGCATTTTGGCTACTGCATAAAGTAGTTTGCTCTGGAGCCATCCTTCCTGAGCTAAGACAAAAATCTGTGAGCTGGAGGCTAAAAAACTGTGAGCTAGCTCACACTAACTCAGCTTAGATGGAACATTGGTCACAGGCCTGGTAGTCGCCAGCCCCAAACCCCACTCCACAGTTTTATTCTTACACCTCTGAAAAAAGAAGAATTGGTTTTTATGCCCCGCTTTTCTCTACCTTAAAGAGTCTCAAAGCAGTTTACAATCTTCTTCCCTTCCTTTCCCCACAACACTCAATTGGTGAGGGAGGTGGGGCTGAGAGAGCTCTGAGAGGACTGTTCTTGAGAGAACAGCTCGGAGAGAACTGTGACTGGGCCAGGTTCACCCAGCAGGCCTTACAATCTCCTTCCCTTCCTCTCCCCACACCAGGCACCTGGTGAGGTAGGTGGAGCTGAGAGAGCTCCGAGAGAACTGTGACTGGCCCAAGTTCAACCAGCAGGCTTCATGTGGAGAAGTGGGGAATCGAACCCGGTTCTCCCAATTAGAGTTCACAGCTCTTGACTACTGCACCACGCTGGCTCTCTGAGATGTCAGTTAAGCTGAGTGACCAGCCCCAGTGAGTTTCATGGCTGAATTCAACCCAAGCCTAGGCCCACACAATAACCATTATACTAGGCTGGCTCTCAAACATATAAAAGTACAGAGACTGGTTATCAGTCAGGCCAAGATTCAGATCAGAATCAGCCAAACCAGGAGAGCCAAAGGCTGGTGTATGTGTGTGTGTGTGAGCTGTGACTTATGGTAATAGGCACCAGCATATGGAACCAAGGACATTTTTCCAGTTGAGGTCCCAGCAGCTGGTCTCAAGAGCAAGGAGGCTTTCCGAGATTAGCGGCTAAAAGCTAAGCCAAGGCCTGTAGATAAGGTGGCAGCCAGGCACACGCAGGCTGGGCATCATGCCACTTACCTCCATTTGGCTATCTCAGTAATTCGCTTGGGCTCCTCGTTACTCAGTGCCCAGTGAACCGCATCTCCCAAATGGGAAAGTAACCCCCCAGTGCCATCGCTCATGACAAGCGGTGGAAATGCCCCCCAAAGGTATTTTATGGATGCTTGCACTGTGCATCTGGAGAGATCAGGCGGGAGGGTATGAATCAAACAGCCAGATAGTGAACGCATGGCATTGCGAATAAAGGATGATGGCTTTCGTGGGATCCCGCGAGTTTCAGAGCGATGGCCCGTGCTCCAGGAATCACAGGTGCTCTTTCAATCCCAGCTGTCATGCTGGGAACTAACACAACCCCTTTTCATCTGCATTTTCATTATGAGCCCAGCAAACGGAAAAGGGATTGGTGTCAGTAATTCAACGTGATATATTTCCAAACGGGAGGTTTTAAAGCTATTCCAAACTGTATTCTGTACAAACAGTGGGACCATCGCTCATGAAGTGGTCATTTTACAAAATCAGTTAACTACAGATGAAGAGAACAGCCTCTCAAAAATAAACACATTTTTCTTTTCAGGGCACAGAGAATGAATATTAAAACCAGTTCCAGCACAGTTAATACATATGCTTTCCTTCACTCTTCACGGTATGTTAATTCTGCCTTTACCGCTTACAGTGCAGCAGTTCCGTCTCTCCCCCCCCTCCCTGCTCTTACTGACAATTCATTTACTTACTGTCCCCTGGAGGTGTGAACTAGGAGGGTGATGAGAGTTGAGGTCGCAGGGCAGACGCAATTCAGAGCCAGCATGGCGTATTTGCATTCCTCTTCACAAACCACATGATCTAAAATTTTAAACAGAGCCTTGCATTTATTCCTGCGGCACAATACAGTATTTGGGGCCCACCACCATGGAATTTTTATGCACTAAAAATTGTCTTGTGTTCAGGTAAGGATGACAGTTTGTGAGTGAGTCAACAGAGAGATTTGCAAAGCTCTAGTTCAACAGGTTAGATTCTCTGATATGCTGGAACTCCTAATCTTTGACTCTCATAAACATTTGTCATATACCAATCTTTTGGATACTTTAATCCTTCTCTATACCAAACTATTTTCATTAAGAGTGCACTTGGAATTGTAGACTTAAGATTTCAAAAACCATGGTTTTCTTAGCTGTTTACATCTGAAAGGTCTGTTTTAATTGTGCTTCTCCCTTCTGCAAATTGAACCTGTGATTCTTTGATTTTCATGCCATTTTCTGTTTTTTGCATACTGGATGTTTCCATAAAATGTATGCATTTTTCAGTGTAATATGCTATAGATATTAGTATCAAGTCCAACTGTATTGCACGTCAAAAATCTACACCGTACACATGCTACACAAATGAATGTTCAAACCCAACAGTGGAGACTGGAAACTAATAACAAAAACATCAATGAAGAAGGGAAGCCTCAGTCCTTCATACCCTCATTCACATTCACCTAATCATGATGTGCTGTGAATTTGTCACACAGTATCGCTGCCATCACAGCTTATACTTTTTCTTTGGTTTACATGAATAGAGTGCATGGTATTCTCTTTTGAATCCTGTTCTAGTTTGCCATTTCCACAGTGTGGGGATTGGACCCAGCAAGGGGCCCAATCAGACAGGCCACATACCGGAGGCCCAGAAGCTGATGTTTTATGTCCCAATTCCTGCTCAGTAGGAAAAGCCCGATTAGTTGCCTGATTTTCATTCTCTAGCATCTATGTTTTGGACTGATAAACCCCCCCCCCCACCCAGGGAACAATGAAAACAGGGATGAAATAAACAGAAAAATAGACAAAAAGAACTCGGCAAAGAAATCACAATCAAAGATAAACCACCAAGGAGGAAAAATATGAGAAGAGTGGAATTGCTGACCCAGCTAACCTGAAAGTCTAAGTTTTGCTCTCGCTTCCTAGCAAGTTCTCTTACAGTGAAATCCTAAACAGAGTTACAGTTTTCTCAAGCCATCAACATCAATGGGCTTAGCAGGGCACAGCCCTTCTTAGGATGGCGGTGTTCAAAGCTCAGCGACTCAATAAATGTGCAAGTCCTTAAGGTGCTGCTGGATTCTGTTCTCTTTTCCCTCCCAAATAAATTGAACCAATCAATTTTACAGATATTTGGTATCTCAGATTAATGAAAATTTAGAACATGGCTTTTGGAAATGCAGACCTGTACATTCAAAAATCTCAACGCTTAAGTGACAATATCCCCTCCTGCATCTCCAACCATTTCACCTGCAGTTAGAACACTGCAGCAGGTAGCAATTCATGCCAGAAATAAATTAAACTAAGCTAAAGTGTATTTAGTTAGGATTTTAAAAATATAAGTTGAATGAGTGTGTTTCCTGTTGATAATGATGCTCAGGAGCAGTAAAATCTGGATTTTTATCGGCTAAAATTAAAAATGTAACCATAGTTATGATTAGTCTACTAAAATGTTTAGGCCATTTGAGTGGCACACAAATTAAGTAATTGACATATTAAAACACGTTCTCCACTCTCTGTCTTTCTCTCTCAAACACAAGAATAATATAGGCCAGGAACCCAGGATCTAGTTTGCCATTTCAGCAATGTGGGGATTGGACCCAGCAAGGGGTCCAATCGGACAGTCCACATGCAGGAGGTCCAAAAGCTGAAGCTTTATGTCCCAAATTCCTGCTCAGTAGGAATCTAGTTTCAGGATGAAGATTCTCAAGTAAGACTCTGGAATCTGGATTTTCTACATGGAATTTGAAAATACTCTTCCAGATACACCATTTCAGTGTTTTGTTTTTTAAAGGAGTAAAAAAAGAAAGAAAAAGAAACCTACCAGCAAATTTCACATGAAACTTATTCTCAGGCTTGAGGATCTGAACATAAAGAGGACAATTTGGAGCAAAGTCCTTCACTGCCCAGGCTCTTAGGATAGTCTGATGATCCTACAGAAAGGGAACAAGGACACAACCTTGGAGACTTGTTTGCTGCATCATGTAAACGAAAATCATGGTGGCTGAGTTTTCAAAAGGGCAGGATTTGTACTTGCATTGAACCCCTTTTCCCCAATATGTGAAATCTACCAGAATGTCCAAATTACTACTACATTTCATGTGTGATCCAAGGCACTTCTGCCGGCACAATGATCCCCATGTGGATCCTGTGAACAAAGAGCCAATCCTGGCTTCCCTTCACCTCACAGGAGCAGCAAATGCTCTGGAAAAGCCCAGAAGAGAAGAAGAAGAAGAAGAAGAAGAAGAAGAGAAGCGATTGGATTTATATCCTGTCCTTCACTACCCAAAGGAGTCTCAGAGCGGCTTACAAATGCCTTTCCCTTCCCCTCCCCACAACAGACACCCTGTGAGGTAGGTGGGGCTGAGAGAGCTCTGACAGAAGCTGCTCTTTTTCAAGAACAGCTCCGACAGAACTATGGCTTGCCCAAGGTCATCCAGCAGCTGCAAGTGGAGGAGTGGGGAATCAAACCTGGTTCTCCCAGATTAGAGTCCGTGCACTTAACCACTACACCAAACTGGCAAAGATCACCTTTGCGCCTGCAAGTAGCACCCATTTGGAAACAGCTGCCTCCCTCTCACAGGATGCTGCTTGGCCTGGAACTTGCTAACATAGAATCATAGAATGTAGAGTTGGAAGGGACCTTGCAGGTCATCTAGTCCAACCCCCTGCACTCTGCAGGAGCATAGCCGAAAGATAGCCCTACATCTCGTGAGCAATACTCCCCCTAGGCTGTGAAATCCTGTGAGCAAACATTCTGCCTTGTGAGCTACTTGGCATTAAAGTTGTGAGCAAGCAACTTGGCTGCTGCATAAATTAGTTTGCTCTTGAGCCATCCTTCCTGAGCTAAATGTGTGAGCTACAGGCTAAGAAACTGTGCACTAGCTCACACTAACTCAGCTTAGAGGGAACACTGCTCGTGAGCAATGTTCCCTCTAATCTGTGGAGCCCTGTGAGCAAAAATTCTACTTTGTGAGCTCCTGGCATTAAAGTTGTGAGCGAGCAATTTGGCTAATGTATAAATTAGTTTGCTCTGGAGCCATCCTTCCTGAGCCAAGACAAAAATGTGTGAGCCAGAGGCTAAAGAACTGTGCGCTAGCTCACACTAACTCAGCTTAGAGGGAACACTGCTCGTGAGACTACCCAGTGTTTCTGCTTGGACTCAGCCCCCTGAGTGCTGATTTTGTTAGCCCTCTCTGACTTACAGCGGCTGTGCGGTCCACTTCATTCCGGCTGCTCAGGATGAAACAGGCTTCTCCATTGTCCATCCTGAAAATATAACAGATCCTGTCAATCACAGCCAACAGGAGCTGAATGCCTTATTAAAGCACAAAGTAACAGGGCTATATTGGGGTGGGTGGGTGGCAGGACTCCCACAGGACAACAGGTCCACTTACGCCAGATCAGATGCCCAGAGATCCTGCACCCCCAAGATTCTTCAGCCAGCTCACGGCAGCCAGTCTTTCCCGTTTGTTGTCCTCTCTTCCCTCACATATGTACTCTGCCTTCCTCCCATCAGCCGGGTGGGATCACTTTCCCCAAGCTGTGAGGGATACTTGGGCACAGGGCTTTTTTTGTAGAAAAAGCCCAGCAGGAACTCATTAGCATAATAGGCCATACCCAACACCAGAAACTCATTAGCATACTAGGCCACACCCCCGACAGCACAGCTCATTCACATATTAGGCCACACCCCCATGTTACCAGAAGTGTGGTCATCCAGCCACAATCACCTTTTGCTTCTTATTCCCTTTACCTTGTTTGTTGTCAAAACCCAGGGCTTTTTGCATGTTTGGCCACACACCTCTAATTGTAGCCAATCCTAAAGAGTTTCTGCTATTGAGTGTGGCCTCTTATGCTAATGAGTTCCTGCTGGGCGTGGCCAACTTGGGAGCCAGCCGGAACTCCGTTCCTGTGCGGTCCTGCCCAAAAAGAGCCCTGCTTGGGCAGAGCTCCTAGCAAGCATTGAAGCAGCCTCCACAGACATTAAGGAATGTTAACACCCGTCTGTCATAGGCCTCGACCTCAGTCCCCTTAGACCAACCCCTCTCACAACAATACTGCACTTCAGATTTACATAGTGCTTCAGAATGCTTAATGCCCCGTGCACACATTATCTGGCTACGATCTTCCTAACAACCCTGTAAGGTATTGTCAGCAAGCTGCCATGGTGTTCTGTGTTAGTTGTATCTCTGTACAGTTGCTAACCCCCCCCCCTGCCTGTACGCCTGTATTTTACTCTGCTGTAATGCCTAAGCCAAACAACTGGAGGATGTATTGGGGGAGTATGCTTTACTGCCAGCTTGTTGCTTTTAGAGCCTGGGAACTGCACCTGTATTATGTCTGGAGATAGCTTGGTTCTCAGGGAATGAGCGCGTAACCGTTTCCTTTCACCCGCCAGCGGGAAAGTGCCCCATTGGTCCTGTACCTGGTTCAAATCCCTTTATCTTGTTTGCCCTAACCGTCTGTAGTCAGTTCTAACAAAGAACGTGTTTGAGTGTCTTTCCAAAGCTTTGAAATAAATTTTGCTTTTCTTCAAAACGTGGATTTATTCTCGATGCTTGGGGATCCAACATATTGTTAGAACTCTCAATTTTCCTATTGTCCCGAATCTGACGTGATCATGAGCGGGGCAGAGGGAAACCTACCTACAACGGAGGGGGACACAGGATCAGTCCCTACAACCTCCACATCGTTGATCACCACGACTGCCATTCCTACGTCGGGTGCGGTGGGGGGAGCGATTCCCCGGTTACCTGCGTATTTGTCTTGGCCGCCTCCAACCCCTTCGCGTTGGGGCCCGAGGACGGTGACAGCGCAGGATGATTGGACTTTGTATAATGCCAAGGGCACCAGGGAAGTTTACTCCCGCCGAGGCAGCGGACTTCGAGAGAGTCTTTTTTGACAAAGGACTTTACCCCGAACCGGAGAGAACGCCCGCGTCTGGGATGTACCGACGGGAACTCGAAGACTGGATGTTTGAACCCCTGGGGGAAGGGGCCCGGGCGGGAACCCAGGAGGGTGCTTCAGCACTTTTTGACAAAGGACTTTACCCCGAACTGGAGAGAACGTCCGCGTCCGGGATGTTCCGACGGGAACTCGAAGACTGGATGTTTGAACCCCTGGGGGAAGGGGCCCGGGCGGGAACCCAGGAGGGTGCTTCAGCCCCTCCGAGCGAGGGAGAATATGAGCCACCTCCGACAT
>NW_015172554.1:1930253-1963996 GCF_001447785.1 Gekko japonicus
GGAGGTCTCCCGCCCAAACCGGGAGTTCTCCCGCCCTGCCCGGGAGAGGGTGGTTAATGTGTATTTTTGAGGGGGCAGTATGTCAGCAAGCTGCCATGGTGTTCTGTGTTAGTTGTATCTCTGTACAGTTGCTAACCCCCCCCCCTGCCTGTACGCCTGTATTTTACTCTGCTGTAATGCCTAAGCCAAACAACTGGAGGATGTATTGGGGGAGTATGCTTTACTGCCAGCTTGTTGCTTTTAGAGCCTGGGAACTGCACCTGTATTATGTCTGGAGATAGCTTGGTTCTCAGGGAATGAGCGCGCAACCGTTTCCTTTCACCCGCCAGCGGGAAAGTGCCCCATTGGTCCTGTACCTGGTTCAAATCCCTTTATCTTGTTTGCCCTAACCGTCTGTAGTCAGTTCTAACAAAGAACGTGTTTGAGTGTCTTTCCAAAGCTTTGAAATAAATTTTGCTTTTCTTCAAAACGTGGATTTATTCTCGATGCTTGGGGATCCAACAGGTATGTCAGCATCATCATCTCCATAACGCAGATGGGGATGGGCTGAGTCTGACTTGCCTAAGGCCACTTTGTGAGTTTATTTATTTAATTTTTATCTGACCCTTCCTCCCAGGAGCTGAAGGGGCACGAGTGACTCTCCGTCCTTACGACAACATCGCGAGGAGTGTGAGACTGACTGAAAGAATGATTGATCAACCAGGGAGTTTTAGGGGTGAAAGTGGATTTGAACCCAGGTTTCCCCTCAGACATGAGGCATTCTCACACATGAAGCAGCCTTACACTGAATCAGACCATTGGTCCGTCACAGTCAGTGTTGTCTACTCAGACTGGCAGCAGCTCTCCACGGTCTCAGGCTGAGGTCTTTCACCTCACCTATTGCCTCGTTCTTGTAACTGGAGATGCTGGGGATTGAACCCGGTACCTTCTGCATGCAAAGCAGAGGATCTTCCACTGAGCCACACTCTATCCTACCCCGATACGCTGCCAAGTCAACACTCACTGTTCAAAGGTTCTGGTTTCTTTCTTGGGAGGGGTGAGATTCATATCAAAGGTTTCTTGGCTTATAGCTCAGTCTCAGGTTATACCAGTTGCCCCCCCCAGCAAGATCCCCCCTCAAACAGGAAAGAAAACATGTGTTTTATTTTATTTTTCAGATTTTTATTCCGCCCTCCCCAAAGCGGGCTCAGGGTGGATCACAACAAAAAAGAGTTGAAGACTTGTTTCAATAAAATTACATTAAAGGTAAAGGTAAAGGTTCCCTTGCTCAAAAGCCAGTCGAATCCGACTCTAGGGTTGCGGTGCTCATCTCCGTTTCAAAGCCAAAGAGCCAGCGCTGTCTGAAGACGTTTCCGTGGTCATGTGGCCGGCATGACTAAACACCAAGGTGCACGGAACGCTGTTACCTTCCCACCGAAGTGGTACCTATTTATCTACTTGCAATTTCTTGCTTTCGTACTGCTAGATTGGCAGAAGCTGGAACTAGAGACAGGAGCTCACTCCATCTTGCGGCACCCGGGTCTCAAACTGCTGAACTACTAACCTTCCACATTACATTAAAATAATTAAAACAGTAAAATTCAAGAGGTAGCAGCAATTACATAAAAAACCTGTTAGGGCCAACGTAGGTGGAATCAATGGGTACTTCAGTAGATTGGGAATTAGAGCAGGGAGGCCAACTGTGTTGTAATATTAATCTCCAGTAGGAAGATCAGTATGACCTACCTGACAGTAAACTGACAGCTACCTGTCAGCAGGTGGTGAGATAAGCCTGGTTCTGACCGGTTATAGCTGGCACTGAACAGTGTGCAGTCACCATGACTCAGCTTGCAGCTGATTGGTGGACTGATGTATATAAGTCTTGTACAGAAGCCATGAACCTTCTCTTCGGAGAAACAGCGTGTCTGGCGAAGCAGTTTGATTGTATATTCTGTGAATAAAACCCTTGTACATAGTGTACCACTGGACTGTGCAGTGTGGTTACTATAAGGGACAGAGCAGCAAGAACTGCAGCAAAGAGCTGGTAAGGCTGGGAGGGGGGAAAGTCCGTAAGGGTGCTGACTAGCCCAAAGGCAGGGCTTGGGACCCTACACTCACGCTCCACGCAACAAACTGAGATGGATGCCCGCCACCTCACCCAAAGGCCTGGTGGAACAGCTTCATTTTACAGGACTTGCAGAATGATAAAAGGCCCTGATCTCAAGTGGGAGCTGATTCTACCAGGCCAGAGCCAGATAAAATTATCCCATACATTTCCATAGCTGGTTGAGGCCCAGTGGAAGTCCTTTGGGCCAGGGGTAACCAGTAGGTGCATAGAATATACATGCTATGGAAATTTATGGGACAATTTTAGGTTGTTCCTGATGAGTTTGGTTCCCTTTCCCCGCTTACTTTGCTCTCATGAGATCCTGGTCTTTCAGGGCTGATCCTTGGAGATAGATCACCCGCTGTGACCACAGTGGGATCTGGAGGACCCGCCGCACCTGGATATCCATCTCTGTCGGACAAAGGATCACAACGTAGTAGTCCTGCAAGAGAAACCCTGACATGAGATAACAAACCATCATTTGTATTTATTTACATGCATCTCGCTAGTGTGATTTCAGCATTATGTTTTATATTTTTTTTTCAATGAAGAAGGAAGAGATGAAAGTTGGATTATTTTCCAAATTTAGATTTTAAAATTCAGATTCTTTTTTAAAAACGGACCCCTGCTTTTAACCTGATAAAGCTAAATAATGTCTTACGTTATAATGTTAAAAAACATGCTTATTTGAAGACATGAATTTCCTGGTTTTAAAAAAAATACACTCCAAAAAGTGTTTAGAAGAGAAGAAGAAGAGTTGGTTCTTATACCCCACCTTTCACTACCCAAAGGAGTCTCAGAGTGGCTTACAATCTCCTTTCCCTTCCTCTCTCCACAACAGGCACCTGGTGAGGTAGGTGGGGCTGAGAGAGCTCTGAGAGAACTGTGACAGACCCAAGGTCACCCAGCAGGCTTTGTGGGGAGGAGTGGGAAATCGAACCTGGTTCTCCAGATGGGAGTCCACCGCTCTTAACCACTACACCACACTGGGTCTCTGGTTTATGAAGTAAGGGGGGGAAAGTTCATTGTATTTTGATCTATTTTAATGCAATGTAGGAACAATGTACCCAATATCACAGTGAAAAAAACTGAAATCATTCCAATCATGGATCTCCTCCTCATATCTCATCTTAGCCCCAGGCTGCATTTTTTTCAGGCAGGTTTCTGAGTATCTCTTCTGAGAAACATAACCACGGTGGCAGTCACATGCATGAGATAACATGTGGGGGGGAGCGAGGCTATTTCCTCCGGAGGAATTTGACCTGCAGTTGTGCGATCACACAGTCCTTTGAAGCTGAGGGGGCAGCCCGCCACTGCGTGATCAGACGCAACCGTGGGTGAGTCAGTGTTTTCTTTTGCTGTTTGTTCCTGATGCGCTTAAACGGGGAAACAATGAATCACATCTCCACACTGAGGGCTCCCTATGGAGTGTGCAATGATGTGCATACTGAGAGGGGGGGGAGAAACAACGGCACAGAGTCAGGGTGGCCTGATCAGACCATCCCAACACCATGGGGGGCGTGCTGGAGTGATCAGACAGGGGAAAGTCCATCAGTGGCCTGTAGCAACCCATTTGCTACCGGACTTTCCCTGGTGTCTTTTTACTCCACTTCTGCGGTGGAGCAAAATGGGTTGCCGACAGAGGCGGGGCACTTCCCAGATGTTCATGTCTGATTGCACCCTTTAAATCCACCGGGCATTCGTGCCTATGGCACGGCTAATTGTGCATGTGATCGCGCCCCACCATTCATTTCTCATTCTATAAACCCAGCCAGCCATTACCTGCAATCTAGGATGAGCATAAAATTCATTGAGGAAATCCATGAGCAGGTCAATCTTCAGGGAGCTGACGCACAGGACAACGTGTTTTTCTGTTTGCGCTCGGTGGCGGCTGTAGTTCCCACCCGACTTTTGCCGCTCCATCCACAAGTACACAAGTTCCTCAAACTGCAGGCAAAGGAAAAGGTTGGTTTTTTTACCTAGGTTGGAAAAAAGTTGGCTTTGGCAATTCAGAGTCCTTCCAAGCCATTTCATTCATGTGATATATACATTCCTTCTCCACCGTAGAGCTCCAGCTGACATACAACTCGTCATCCAGACCCTGGCCAGACTTACATCTGCTTAACTTCAACAAGGTCACTCCATCATGTGCCTTTCTGAGAATATTTTGATTTGGATGAATGTGTTTGTTTTTTAAAGAATGTGAGCCACGACGGTCTCTAGTTCCAGCTTCTCAGCTCATCCACAAAGTTATTAGGAGGCCTTAGGCAAGCCCATCATCTCTCAAGTCTCAGCCTTTATCTGTAATGGAAGGACGATAACACTGGCCTACCAAAAAGGGTTGTATTGCTTGTTGAAATAAGTTATTTAAAAAATTATAACAAAAGATATTGGCCTCTTCACAGAGGTGCTTCAAGTATTACTGAGAATCGTTTTTAAAATAGTAAAAATGAGACAGTTTTCCCTCTCTGAACTCAAACCAAGGCTGCGGTCACACGTAACAGAAACCACACAAGTGAGACGGAAAACAAACGGAGTTTCCGGGCGCGATCTCACCAGCACATCTGGGAAGCGTAGCACTCCCGTGGCTCAACCGAGGCTTCCAGCCGAAACTGCGTGGCAAAAAACTAGTACCTTGGAGGTACTAGTTTCCGGAAACTGCGGGGCAAGGGCGGGCGTCTGATCGCGTTTCCGGTGGCATCCGGCACCCGCCCATGTCCCCTTGCAAATAAGGTGTTTTTTTTTTTGTCCAAGTCTCTGTGGATGCGCATGCGCACCCAACGGAGCATGCGCATTTGTCATGTACACAAAAATAAAAAACAGTTTGCCGCGGCGCACGCTTCTTCGTTGTGCGCCGGCTTGTCCTGTGATCGGCACCTCTCCCTTGCCATGGAACCTCCACAGTACCTCCACAGGACCTCCACAGGAGGTCTGATCACGTAACTGCGCAGTAGTTTGCCCCAGGGCAAACAGCCACGCTTCTCCTCTGCAGTTTCCTGCCCGTGTGACCGGGGCCCAAGTATATCAGCCACTTACATAACCATCTAATGCATCTGGCCGAGTGGTTTTATTTCACCCCATGAAAGCTTGGGCCGCAATAATTGTATTAATCTTGAAGATGACCAGTGGATTTTTGTTGCCCCCCCACCCCCGCCGAGATAATATGAATTACCTGGAACATTTTGGAAAGAAAATAGCAATAGCTTTACTATTAAAGGCTGCAGTCACACACACTTCGCAACTGGATTTTACTGTAAAGAGAGGGAAGAGATTGGATTTATACCCTGCCCTTCACTACCCGAAGGAGTCTCAGAGTGGCTTACAGTCTCCCCTCCCCCTCCCCACAAGAGACACCCTGTGAGGTAGGTGGGGCTGAGAGAGCTCTTTCGAGAACTGCTCTTTTAAGGACAGCTCTGACAGAAGTATGACTTGCCCAAGGTCATGCAGCAGCTGCAAGTGGAAGAAGAAGAGGAGGAGGAGAAGATATTGGATTTATACCCTGCCCTTCACTACCCAAATGAGTCTCAGAGCGGCTTACAAACTCCTTTCCCTTCCCCTCCCCACAACAGAGACCCTGTGAGGTAGGTGGGGCTGAGAGAGCTCTTGACAGAAACTGCTCTTTTTCAAGGACAGCTGTGCCAGAACTATGGCTTGCACAAGGTCATCCAGCAGGTGCAAGTGGAGGAGTGGGGAAGCAAGCCCAGTTCTCCCAGATTAGAGTCTGTGCACTTAACCACTACACCAAGCTGGCTCTGGCAATGAACTGGCAAGATCCAGTTGGAAAGTGCATTGAAAGTGGATTGAAAGTGGATTATTTAGTGTGTGTGACCACAGCCAAAGTGTTACAATTTATTAGTTTGAACATTTCAACATCATTTTGAATGCTCAAACAGAAGTTTACTGAGATCCTATTAAAAACCTGGAACTACAGATTCTGTTAAAATCCAAAGTATGGCAAATTTATTGCTGATTCTTTTATAATATTCCTACATGGGGGTTCAGATTCAGATGGTATTAGAAATACCATGTCACCCCTGTGCTTCTAGATGTTTAACAGGATTTGCAAGTATGTGAGAGACTTGGTTGAAGAGACTGGGGTTCAAGTCTCCACTCAGTCATGAAACTCGCTGCGTGATGCAATCTCTCATTCTTTCAGCCTAATCTGCTTCAAATGATTGTGTGACTAAAGGGTGGGAAGACCATGTAAGTCAGCCTGAGTTCTTAGGATGGAGTGGGATATATACACTTCCTTCACCCGAACAGAATCCAAATGATGGCAAAAGGATACTGTACAGGTTGAATTTGTGCCGGGTACACCAGAAATTAAGCTTGGGACCTGTTTTCTGAGCTTGTGCGGACTGCTTGTTCTCAGCACTGAGTAACCACAACCCATCTCGACAGATTTAGTATTAAAAAGAGCTATTAAAAAGAGCATGCAAAGATTTCCTGACCAGATAGCATGGCTTCCAGGTCCAACACACGCACACGCACACAGACACAAACAACCTTCTTGTTTCTTTTAGAACTGAAACCACTGGAGAGCACTGGCCAAGACAGCTCCACAGAGAATTGGGAGGGAGAATGGAAGCGGACAATTGCTAGCTCAGGGCATCAGACACAGTTCAACAATTCTGCAGACAGCCTCTCAGCCAAGTGGGAAAACTGGCACTTCCCTAACTGACAGGTCTGAGAACTCTCGCCTGAGAACTCCAAGAGTCAACTGAGCAGCCAAGGATATCGTGCAACCAGGCAGTTCATAATCCGTAACCGTGAAGCTTGCAACTTATTCACTTTGAGTTGTTTATGACTGTGGTCTCGGCTTCTTTCAACTTTGGTCTCAGGGTCATTATTCTGCTGAGTATCACACCATATGCCATGTTACTGGCAATTAAAAGGCTGAACAAGCAGGGGACTTGACAAATTGAAACAAAAACACTTTGCCATCCACTTCTGCTTCCTTCCAAAGGAATTAATCTGGTCTTGCAAAATGCTTGCCTTAGCTCAGCTCTTGCAGTGGTGCTAGCTTGGTGGGGCTCAGTCTCAGCTACTTTGAAAATCAATTTTAAGACAAAAGCCTGAATCTGGGGCAGGAGATAGTTGAGATTTAAGATTCTGTAAACTTTACAAGATCTTACAAGAGACTTCCAGTTTAGAATATACAAAAAAGAGCATAATATTCAGTGCAGTATCCAAAATTATTATTGCTGTTTTTAAGAATGAGATGTGAGTTAATAGAAATATCATTTGCCCTGGTCTTCTTGGTTTTTACATTCATCATGGGTCAAGTATTGTGGACAGAGAGGGCTTCAAGACCACGGGAAAAGCCAAATTCTTTCTCTTTTTGGGTTTTCAAAGACATCCTCAATAGTGGAACACTAGATCAAAGCAGAACATTATGGAACACAGGAATCTGTAAAATTACGGATCCTTTACCATGCAGTGTTCAGCACCTGTGCAAGAGAAATGAGCCACAACTTAGCTCAGGTCCCTTGCCATTCAAGTTGTGTTGCGTAAAATGTTTTGGTTCACTGGAGGAATACTGGTTGCCATTAATTCTGCCAATATGTCTTGAGCCCTTTTTAGTTATTATGTTTGTGTTGCTCGAACCTCACATACTGGAAGATCACACTACCCGTGTAATCCTCCTGATTCACCCAGTTGCCATTTTGTGTGAATAGGGTGATGCTCATACTTTTGCATATTAGGCGACACACCCCTAATGTAGCCAATCCTCCAAGAGCTTACAGTAAGAAGAGCTCTGTAAGCACTTGGAGGATTGGCTACATTAGGGGTATGTTGCCTAATATGCAAAGGAGTTCCTGCTACAAAAAGAGCCCCGCTAATTTCCATATGCTCAAATTCATACTGGTAGCAAACCTGGTTTTCTGATCACACATGCTGAAGATGGAAAATACATGTATTGCCTGGTTGGCACAGAATGGTGACTGAGTGTATTGAGAGGATCCCATACAGTGTACTCTTCTGCAAGGTGGGAGTACCAACATACTTCCAAGTAGAGAAGAAGAAGAGAAGAGATTGGATTTATACCCAGCCCTTCACTCGGAGTCTCAGAGCGGCTTACAAACTCCTTTCCCTTCCCCTCTGCACAACAGACACCCTGTGAGGTAGGTGGGGCTGAGAGAGCTCTTGACAGAAAGTGCTCTTTTTCAAGGACAGCTCTTATTGGAGCTACGGCTTGCCCAAGCTGTAAATGGAGGCGTGGGGAATCAAACCCAGTTCTCCCAGATTAGAGTCCGCGCACTTAACCACTACACCAAATTGGCTCCAGTACCATGAATGTAACAAATTACACAGGACTTTGGTCATGGCTCAGTCAGACAAAGGCTTCAGCCTTACCTGAAGAGGTAACACAACCAGGGCTACACAGATCATGATCACAACCAGCAGCTGAGAGGGCCAGATCTTGGGGGTGACATCACCGTAGCCCACAGTGGAGAAGGTGACAATGCAGAAATAAAAAGACTTGAAGAGAGAGAGATTTTCACCAGCCCTTTCCAAGTGCTGGATCCCACAGGTCCTGAGCAAAAGGGAGGAACAAACAAGAAATATGTTGGCATGGATTCGACCCTTTAACTAACATGGATGTGAGATCTGGTAAACTCTCAAACTGAAAACATGGGCATTGTCAGCTGTGAAATTTGGTAAGAATTCCACCTTTCCTTTATTTGCTTTGCTCTAGTTGATACATACTGAAGTAGCTAGCAACAACACCCAAGCAGGTATTATAATAACTACAACCAACACAAAATTCTTCACAGATTCAGAATCTGAATCCAAAATTCCAACTTCCTTGATGTTGAAGATTTGCATTTAAACGGCTAAAATGTTTCTGTCTTCTTGACAATTGTAATGATCAATATTCCATTTATATGAAAACAAACATGTCAGAGAGAAACCTAGAAGTACTTACCTAACACACTACGTTTTCTATTTCCACATATGTAGGAGCATTCGGTCAGGGGAGACCCTACCTGCAGATGAAGTGGTACAGCCCAGAAACAATTTCACCACCACAGCATGAATATAGTCTATGCTGGGGGTGGGGTTTCCTCTGCTACTTCACGGTAAACAGGGGAATCTCATGGGAACACGGCCATTTTGCAAAACTGATGAAAACAAGAGTGATTTTCGACTAGAAAGATCTGGGCTTAAGTCACTCCTTGGCAAATAGAAGGGGAAGTCGTGGAAGTAGTGACAGGCTTCACGTTCCTGGGATTCCAGATCACCTCAGACTGTGACAGCAGCCATGAAATTAAAAGATGCCTGCTCCTTGGGAGGAAAGCGATGGGGAATCTAAACAGCATGATAAAAAGTAGAGACATCACCCTGCCAACAAAAGCCCGCATAGTCAAAGCAATGGTATTCCCAGTAGTCATGTATGGCTGCGAGAGTTGGACTATAAGGAAGGCCGAGCGCCGAAGAATAGATTCTTTTGAACTATGGCGCTGGAGAAGACTCTTGAGAGTCCCTTGGACTGCAAGAAGATCAAATCAGTCAATCCTAAAAGAAATCAACCCTGACTGTTCCCTGGAAGGCCAGATAATGAAACTGAAGCTCAAATACTTTGGCCACCAAATGAGAAGGGAGCACTCACTGGAGAAGACCCTGATGCTGGGAAAGATTGAAGGTCAAAGAAGATGGGGACGGCAAAGGATGAGATGGTTGGACAGTGTCATCGATGCAATGAACATGAAATTGAGCCAACTTCATAGGATGGTGGAAGACAGGAGGGCCTGGCGGGAGCTGGTCCATGGGGTCGCAAAGAGTCAGACTCGACTATGCGACTGAACAACAACAACAACAATGCCAAACTTGTTGACTCTGACACAAGTCGGTTTGGAGTTCCCCCAACCTGACTGTGTTCTTTTTAGAGAGATGTGAAATCGGGGAACTAATGCTTCCAAGCACGGCACGGCTCAATTAGGTTGGGGTGAGGAGCTTCATCTGTCCCTCCTGTGCCGTTTTCCTGAGCCAAAATTGCTGTGAGGCAGCTGTTCTGTTTTCCCCACTGTGGGTCTCCATGTGCTGTAGTCAGGGAACCCTGGCCTGACTTGAAATGTCACAAGTTTGGCCCTTAGCCTTGGCCCAGTCAGCCTAACCGATCTCAAAGGGCTGTTATGAGAACAAAATGGGAGGGGAGAGCAATGTACTTCACTCTGCACTTCTTGAAGAATGGTCAGAAGACAAATGTAATACAATGCAGGGCTATTTTTGGGCAGGAACGCACAGGAACGGAGTTCCGGCTGGCTCCCAAGTTGGCCACGTCCAGCAGGAGTTCATTAGCATAATAGGCCACACCCAACAGCAGAAACTCATTAGGATTGGCTACATTAGGGGTGTGTGGCCTAACATGCAAAGGAGTTCCTGCTACAAAAAAGCCCTGGGTTTTGACAACAAACAAGGTAAACAGAATAACAAGCAAAAGGTGGGTCTGGCTGGATAACCACACTCCTGGTAACATGGGGGTGCAGCCTAATGTGCTAATAAGCTGTTCTGTCAGGGGTGTGGCCCAATATGCTAATGAGTTCCTGCTGTTGGGTGTGGCCTATTATGCTAATGAGTTCCTGCTGGGCGTTTTCTACAAAAAGAGCCCTGTATGGTAACTGTATCCTTCAAGACCCTTTAATAAAATGGTGATTTTGTGTGCTGCTGAGAAAGAAAGGTGTGTGTATGTGTGAGGCACTAAACAGAAACATGATTCCCCCCTCCCCCTATGATGGCACTGTGGTTATGGGAAAAACTTCACCACAGTGGTGTGCCTAACAAATTAAATGGTGGTCTTTTTACTTGACCAGGCATTCTGTTTTGTAGATTGTGGGCTCTATATTTTTTCAGCACTTGTTTTACCCTTCTGGTTTTAGAGCTTTTGAAATCATGTTTTTTTAACCTGATATTGCAGAACCTTATAAACGACTCTGAGCTTTTTTAAAATGGAGGTGACCAACAAATATGCCGGATAAATACATTCATAAATGTGGAGGCCCACCCCCACAATCTGGATTCCAGTCTGATAATCTGGCAACATGACTTCTGTACACACGACATATGTGGGGAAGCTCAATTCAGCAAATTAGCCCTGACCCCCATTTGTCACTGAGCATAATGGCTCCACCAACCCTATGCATGTTTGTTGTGTATGGGCACTTTGCTTCAGTCACAGACACACATAGACTCCATCACCATCATTTGGAACATTGCTTTTCAAACAGTCTCGAGGGTTGGAGCTTATGTATGCAGAGAATGTGCTGGCTGTGGGATGAATAGGGGACATGGCCAGTGTGAACATTTATATAGGGTTTCTATAAAAATATCCATGCTGGCCATGCCTCCTTCCTGCACCTCTCCTGGTATACACCCTTGAAGAGTGTTGCACTCAGCAAATAATAACTTACTGCTGGTCCCCACCCCAAGAGACATCCGACTGTCCTCGACCAGGGCCAGGGCGTTTTCCTCAATCTAGTAGAACTCTCTGCCCAGTAACATCAGGGCCCCGTGGGATCTAATGCAATTCTGCAGGGCCTGAAAGGCAGAGATGTTCCACCAGGCATTTGGTCAAGGACAGCGACAGTTTCCATCTGTCAGGCACTCCTGTCTCCCATTCCCCCCACCCCCCGCAAAGAAGTACCAAAACCAGTAGTTTAGCATCACCTTATCAGGCTGCCCATTGTATTCTGTTACATTAATACATGATTGTTTTTTACTGATGTACACCGTCCTGAGCCCTGCCTTGCGGGGTGGGGGTGGGGTTAAAATCCAATTTAATAAATAAATCATAAGCATGTTTGGGGGGATGATGACGATGATACAGGGTTCTAGACACATTTGCAGCTCAGAGGGCATACAACGGATATACACAACAGCCTTGGGGGAACATGAGGAGTGTCTGATCCACGGGGATAGGTGAATAGTCAGAAGCCTGCTTGTACAGAGTGAGTCTTTGACCCTTTCCAACTCTGTAGTCAACGAGGTTACTGATACATTTGATCCTACTAAAAGACCTTCAGATGAATGTAGGCTTTTTGATAGGTAGGCCGCCAAGGCTGCTGCCCAATGAGCGGGTGCAATTCAAGAGGAATGGCTCTGGAAGCTCACAGCTTCTCATTTCTGCATGAGTCACAGGAGGAGGCCCTGTTTCCAGAGTCATCGCGGCTAATAGAAATATTGCCTGAGTAGAGCAGAGACGGAATTCAAGTGGGCCTGGGAGGAACTTACACGGAACCAGGGTCAAAGCTGGAGGCCCGGACGTCATGCAAAAAGAGGACCGCCATTAACATTAACATTTTAGTCTAGTGTTGGAGGAGGCGGGAGCTAATGGAGCTTTCAGGGTGACTGTCAGCAGAAGATGGAGCCCACCTGCCTGCTGTGTTTGATGGAGGCTGGGAAAAACGTGATATCAAAATACAGGGAGGAAGGTTTATGTTAGACATGAGGAAGGGCTAAGGTTCCCAGGCCCCTGCTGGGGAGGGGGAATCCTCTGTCTTGGGTACTCCAATGCAGCGAGAAGATATCTGTTCCATGCTTGGTGCAGCAAAGGCTGCAAAGGAGATCCCTAGACCTCAGTATGTTCTCGGGGAAGCTATTGGGAAACATCACGCAGTCTACAAGCCTGGTTGCTTTCTAATGGGTTCGTTTTAATATTGAATTTGGACATCCAGCTGACATCCTCACACTTAATATGTTCTTCACAGATGAATCCTGAGCCCGAAGCATAATTTAAGTGCCAAGAGGCCCCCCATGACTTGAAATAAGCTCTGTTTAAAAACATTGAGTTTACTTGCAAGTAAATTTGGTTAGAATCAGGCTGTATCTGCATCTTTGGAACTCTTTGGCAGCACCTGTGAGCCACTGTGGATGGATCCGAGCATCTAAGAAACAGCATTTGATAAAATCTTCCCGGGACCAGGCTACCTCTGCAATGCAGGAGAGGACTCGGCTGTGCACCTAGAAAACTAGCATATCAAGGAAAAGTGTTCTGTAGCCTACCTTTTCCTTGACACATTAGTTTTTTTTATTCATGGGGATGTATTTTTTTTGTTCTGGTTGCAAGGGAGAGCTATACAAAGAACACCTGCATTTCAAAGTGGTACAGAATGGCCATAGCATCGACTTTTCCTGCCCATGTAAGTCAGCTCTCCAGTGCAGCATATTATACACTGGAGACCAATACTCCCTTCTAAGCTGTGGAGTCTTGTGAGCAAAAATTCTACTTTGTGAGCTGCTGGCATTAAAGTTCTGAGCGAGCGACTTGGCTGCTGCATAAATTAGTTTGCTCTGGAGCTGTCCTTCCTGAGCTAAGACAGAAATCTGTGAGCCGGAGGCTAAGAAACTGTGAGCTAGCTCAGACCAACTCAGCTTAGAGGGAACACTGCTGGAGACTAGCTGGAATATAGACTAAGAAATATATTTAATGCTGGTATTTTATCAGCAGCTGTACTCCTCCAGAAAAGAAGCCTATTATCTGCCTAGTTACTGCAAACTGCATTCTTTTGCAGTGGTGGGCATAGGAATGCTAGCAAGTAGGCATGAGGAAATCTCTGAAAGGTGGTGCCTGGATTTGAACTCATGGCCTACGATCCACAGAGCAACTCTCTTCGTGAGCTTGCCCCGATATGAAGTGCTGGAGGCTACTTTCTCCTAGAAGGCTATCCCATTTAATCCATGCATGCAACATCAGTGGATAAAACAAATATAAATACCAGTCTAACGCAAGCTTACCCAGTGAAAACAAGACATAGCAGGGTGCAGATCAAAATCAACACCTGATTGAACATGGCTGACTGTGTTCTTTGGATGGCTCGGTGAAGGTCATTCTAGAAAGAAAGAAACTCCATTGGTAGCTGCACCAGAGTCTTAAAAAGCAAGTGTCACTCACACAAACCTCAAATCCAGAATTTGCAACAAGCATGGCAGATTAGGGGGCACGCCAGCTCCAAGGCCCAGTTTGGTGTGTCCTTCAAAACTGCCCGTACCCACCCATTTACGGTCATTTCCTGCCCCCTTTTCCCACATCAATCCCACACTCGAGTCTGTCCAAACAGAACAAAGAAAGAAACTATCTCTTTCTAGTGGATGATGAGAATGATCTTTATGATGCTTTCATTTTGTCCCACACTAGAGTTGGTCTATGAAGGACCTTGAGAATCTACTCCAATTTTCACCTGCGAGAAAGCTTGGTGATTAACTATCAGAAATCCAAGCTTTTTGTTTTCAACAAAAATAGGAGACTGAGCTGCTACAGTGGTCAGTTAACGGGTTCACTATTGAGCAAGTTAGACTTTCTCCTATTTCGGGATTCTGGTTTTGGCAGACGTATCCTGGAATCCCCAGCTTAGAACGGTGGTTAATAAAGCAAAACCCTGTGCTAATGCTATAATTAGGTTTTTTGTAAGGGGGGGGGGGAGTACATTCCTGGAGCTATGCAAGCATTTAAATCAAAAGTGACTCCCCTTATTCTTTATGGCTCAGCTATTTGGATTAAAGCTATATTTGGATTAAAGCTATCTCATCGATCAACTGCTTGCTCAATTCTTAAGAAAATTGCTGAATGTACCATGTTCTGTCTCAAATGTTGCAAAATAAGTGGAATTTGGTCAAATATCTCTGGAAGCAAGAGCATGGCTTTATGCCTTTCATCTGAGATTAAAAGGTTTGGGGTTTTTTTTTTTGCTGAGGATGGCTTATTAGCTGCCTTGAAACGGGACCCTTTCCGATCGGGCTGGATGAAAGCTATCGATGAGAAACTGCATCTAGTCGGTATGACGACTTCTTCTGCTACTGACTTGGGCAAAACAGAAGTTTCTTCTCTGATTAAAAGAATAGTCTTCGGAATTGATTATGGAAGTTTGTTATTCAGAGCTCGCCAAGTTTGTTCATCTCTGTCCTTTGGTATTTCTTTCCTGGGGCCTTTACCTCCTTATACGTATTATTTAACCATCCCACACTACTGTAGAGCTTTTCTATCAGCTAGATTAAATATTTTACCCTCCATGGTTCTACAAGGAAATGTTTTGAATAGGCCTTTTTCTGGGGGAAAGATTGACATATTGTTTCATGTTCTGCTTGAATGCCATTTTTGGAAAATATTAAGGATGACGATATTAAGCCACTTATTATGGATTAGGCACTACCCTATACTTTGGAATCTTATCTGCTTAGAAACAATGATCCTAAGATGACTTTGGCAGCAGCAAAATTTGTTTCAGTCCTTTTAGTCTTGGCACCCAAAAACTGAAGAAAACATTTTTTCCCCCTGCCGCTCAAGATTTGTGAATCAATGAGCTTCTAAGGGAATAAAAGGAAAGGAAAGGAGAATAATCTTCTGGTTACTCACAATCATGTTTTCCAAGGCATACTTCGCCAGCCAGCAGTTCAGGAAAACAGGAATGAACAAATTCCGCAAACGAGGCCAAAATATCTAGAAGAACAAGTCCCAGTTATCTGCATGCTTAGTCAGAGCAATGTTTCTGCTTCATCTGAAGAATAAAAACATGCATAGATTACTACCCAAATCCTAAAAAAAAAAAAAAAATAGCGGTCAACCATGCATTGAATGGCTTGCACCAGCAATGTATAACTAACTAACTATGGGTGCGTTCAGACAGGCAGCTAATCCCGCCATTAGCCTGGCTCTGATTTGATCCCGATCTTTTTAATCCATCGTTGCACGACCAGACAGCCTCCCCAGTGAATCATCTTACCATGCACCGCCTCGGCTGTTCATTGTCTAGACAGCATCCACTGAAGGAGGCATGTGTGGTGGGTTTTTAAAAAAATGTTTGCACATGCGCATAGGCATGACATCGCATCCTTGTTTATCCACGCATGTGCAGAATTGGGATTTTTTAAAAATGGCGCCCGTTCGGGATGGTCTGACGTCAGACCATCCCGACGGGAGGATTGCGCGTTGGAATGATCAGATGGAGAAAGTCCGCAATTGGCCCGTCGGGAACCGAAAACTCCAGATTTTAAGTATGGCTCCGAAGTTCAGCAGAACAGGATGCTCACAGAAGAGGGATTTCTGATCAGGACCTATAGCTAACAAGAAGTGACATTATTATTCCTATGACACTCTCTCTGTTATAATTCTTGAAATCGCCCTGTAAGGTAGGCCAGTGTCATTCCCCCCATATTGTAAAATGACACATCTTGCCATGGTTTTTTGCCTAACCTACCTCACAGGGTTTTTGTGAGGATAAAAATGAAGCAGGAAGAATGAGGCACACTGCCCCAAGTTCCGTGGGAGAAGGGGGGGATTAAAATGTATTAAATAAGTAGATGAGCTCTTCCACACCCATTTCCCCATGATTTTTGATTCTGCGTGATAATATGCTAATACTTTCTGTAACCACAGACTCTTGGTAAATAATAAATGCTAGTATTTATAGATGAGCTTGCATTTTGACTTTTTAATGTTTGCTGTTACTTCCCAGCATTCGGTGCCTAGGTGAGCTCCATCATCATTCTGTCTGTGTCTCCCAATGGTGGCTTTTGCTAGTGAGAAATGCCACTAAAGGTGTCCCTGTAAAGACTCTGTATATTTTTCAGTGCACAGAAAAAAAAAATCTCATCATGAAATGCACCCACCATCAGCTTT
The DNA here is from genome assembly GCF_001447785.1 of Gekko japonicus. Lineage (NCBI taxonomy): Eukaryota > Metazoa > Chordata > Lepidosauria > Squamata > Gekkonidae > Gekko > Gekko japonicus. The sequence continues at coordinate 1,946,954 of NW_015172554.1, forward strand.
ACACAAACACAACCGTTTTCTTTAGCAATCTCAACAGCAAACACTTACAGTGATAATGAAGGGCACAGTGTTGATCATTTCAAGGATAAAGGAAACCCGGAAGATCTGCTCCCAAATGTTTCCCTAGGGGGAGAAACAGAATCGTGTTACGGCTTGTTCCTGCGTGCATGCATGATTCATTAATGCCTTCTCACTTGAGCCCTATGCGGATGCACATGGGGTGCACATGAAGTGGTGGTGGTGTTTGTGCCACCAATGACTCTCACTTGTCTATGCATGTTGGTGGGGAATGACAAGAATAACATTTCAGAAAAAGGGGTGCTAATCTCACACCTCCCAGCTACTCACATGGGCCACACAGCACCTATTTCAGACAGCTTGTGAGAATATCAACATAAGAAGCCCCCGTATACCCAGGTCAGAACACTGACCCATCTAGTGCAGCAGTATCTACTCTCATTGGCGGTGGCTAGCCAGGATCTCAGGCAGAGAAGGACTTCCCTGACAGTAGTTCTTTATGTTCTTTAGCCAGAGATTCTAATCTGGGAGTAATCTGCATGACAAACATGTATGCTATCAGTCAACCATACAAGGCCAGCCTGAGTCAGACCACAAGTTTCTCTAGCTTTGTATTGTCTGTGCTGACTGGCAGCATTTCTCCAAGCTCTCAGGCTGAGGAAGATCTTCCTCAAGACCTGCTACCTGGGATCTTTTAGTCAGGCATGCCTGACAGTGAGCCAGAGACTTCTGCGTAGGGTTGCCAGCCCCCAGGTCCAGGCGGGTGTCTCCCCACTTTTGGGGGCTCCAATCAGCCCCGGGCCAGCTGGCCAGTGGGAGAAGCCCTGTTCCCTCTAAGCTGAGTTAGTGTGAGCTAGCTCACAGTTTTTTATCCTCTGGCTCACACGTTTTTGCCTTAGCTCAGGAAGGATGGCTCCAGAGCACACTAATCTATGCAGCAGCCAAATCACTTGCTCACAGCTTTAATGCCAATAGCTCAAAAAATAGAACTTTTGCTCACAAGGCTCCACAGCTTAGAGGGAACACTGGTCCCAAGCCCCGCCCCCAAGCACAACTACCTGCTCAGCCACCCCTCTCCCTCCCCACCTGCCCGATTTAAAGGGCTTCAGCTGCCTCGCAGGGACTACATGGCCCGCCAATCAGCTGGAAGACCCTTTAAATCTAGCAGGAGGGAGGGAGAAGGGCGGTCATGGGCTGCATGCTCTGCTCGCAAAAAGACCCGCAATCACCCCCTCTCTCCCTCCTGCTAGATTTAAAAAGCCCTCCAGCTGATCGACAGGCCATGTGGTCCCTGCCGGGCAGCTGAAGACCTTTAAATTGGGCAGGAGGGAAGGGAGAGCGGTGGTCAGGTGGGTGATTGTGCTTGGGGGTGGGGCTTGAGGTGTCCCCGCCCACCCCCGGAATGCCCCCCAAATCCCCCTACTGGAGCAAGGAGGGGACCTGGCAACCCTGCTTCAGTGCTCTACCACAGAGTCACGGTCCCAAAGGGGGTTGGGTGCATAGGGGGGCATAGGGTGAGCATGATCATGGCCCCTCCCAATCTCATGCATAGGGAGGAATGTCTGGATAGGGATTCAGCATCTTGCAGCTGAAAGTATGAACCACTTCTAGGGAAAAGCAACATCTTTTGGGTCCAGGCCGAGTGGCACTAACTTTTATCACTAATTCACTGACTAGTGCTGGAATCATGGAGTGTGGCAGACATATGCATGTGAACACATCCTCAGTTTTTGTGTTGGAAGGTCAACTAGCTACCAGCCAACTTTCACATTACGCTGTCTTACCTTATAGCTGAGATAGATTAGGAGCATGGTCTCCAGGAAGCTAATGATTGCTACGCTGACCTGGAAGGAGAAAAAAGAAACAGGGGAAAACTGGGTCATGGTGGCCAGCTTCTGCAGTGGCTTCATCTGGGAATTGGGCAACTTGGCATCCTGCCTGCAAGATTTACCCTCCAAAGCCACCACCCACTCTGACTTCTCCTCTCACAGGTCCCCTCTGGCTTCCTTTGGTTTTTGCAGTCCATCTTACAGCCACACTGGCCAGTGAATTCAGATCGACTCCAGTCATCTGCCTTACCCCTCTCGCCATTCTTCACGGTGGTCTGCTTGCATATCCCACCTCCCTTTTTAAAAAAAGGTTAAAGTTTTTTTAACATGTTGAAAAAATGTTTTGAGGACTAAGGACAAAATTAGTTGATCTCTTACCAATCAGTGCTGCACACAGCAGCTCCTGCTGCAACCCCCCCCCCAAAAAAACCCCCACTCCAGTCCCCCTGCCATGCTCAGTTTGGAGAGAAGGCTGTACACCTGACCGGAGCATGCTGGGTATGCCTCCGAGGAGGCTCACTTCTAAAATTATGTCTGTCTTGATTCACTGCTATCTGGGCTCAAACTTAAGTCAAGTTGGGGTGAACACTTTCGCCCACATTTCCTCTTCTAAGGAAAACACACAACGATTCTCTCTCTCTCTCTCTCTCTCTCTCTCTCTCTCTCTCTCTCTCTCTGTGTGTTTGTATGTTTATCTGTCTATATCTTTCTCAGAACACTTTCGCCCACATTTCCTCTTCTAAGGAAAACACACAACGATTCTCTCTCTCTCTCTCTCTCTCTCTCTCTCTCTCTCTCTGTGTGTGTGTGTGTAATGTGTTTCACATATATTACTGTATTTCTGTCCGATAAAGCTTAGCATTTATGTAATGCTTTCAGTGTTCAAAGTGCTTCATAAGTATTATCATAGTAACCTTTCCAAGAACCTTATAAGATAGGCCAGTTTTATTACCCCCTACCCTGGAGATGAAGCGAAGGTTGCCAGCTCTGGGTTATAAGAACATAAGAGATGCCAATGTTGGATCAGGCCAAAGGCCCATCCAGTCCAACACTCTGTATCACACAGTGGCCAGAAATACCAGTGCCATCAGGAGGTCCACCAGTGGGGCCAGGACATTAGAAGCCCTCCCACTGTTGACCCCCCCCCCCAAGCACCAAGAAGACAGAGCACCACTTGCCCCAGAGTCCCTATCTATACCTTGTGGCTGATAGCCACTGATGGACCTCGGCTCCACATGCTTATCTAATTCCCTTTTGAAGCCATCCATGCTTGTAGCCGCCACCACTTCCTGTGGGTTGGGAAATACCCAGGGATTTTGGGGTTGGAGCCTGAGAAAGGTGGGGTTTAGGGAAGGGAGGGACTTCAGTGGGGTGCAATGCCATAGAGTCCACCTTCCCAAGCAGCCATTTTTTACACGTTGACTGATCTCTGTTGCCTGAAGATCTAGTGGCACTGTCAAAATGGCTCGTACCACACGCCTTTCTTCAGAGCCTGTGCTGGTCACGGCATCACCTTTCTCTTCTGTTTCCACATTATCCAGATTTTGTTCCAGTTCTACGCCGCTTTTGTTGCTTAGCTGTTTACCACTTTCTCTACATAATTTGCAGCACATTCATCACTGTCCTCCTCCATACTGGTTTTGCATGCTGCAAGCTCTTCACTAACACCAGCGCAGCTTTCTTCAGCAGCAGTGGCCATGGCATTCGTCATTATCCTTTTTGCTCCTCTCCACCATCCTATACTGCCCATCATCAATCCCATAACAACCTAAGTGCATGTCTTTCATCATTATGAAATCTATGGAGCAGAGAGTTTGTGAATGTAATATGGATGAGCAAACATTCCCTGCTTCCTTTCTTTTTACATTCATTTATAGTTCTTATTGATTTTGGCTCTCTGTTGGTTTTGGGGCTTCATTTGTTCTTGTATACATTTTGTATGGTTTTTACAACTGACAAATATAGCATTATGCATAGAATAATAGAATCATAGAGTTGGAAGGGACCTCCAGGGTCATCTAGTCCAACCCCCTGCACAATGCAGGAAATTCACAAATACCTCCCCCCACCCCCAGGGACCGCTGTTCCACACCCAGACATACAACATGTGTCTTTGATATATTGACACACAAAACAATGTTGAAAATATGTGCCATTAACTAGGGAAAAGCCAATGCAAGGAACAGAATGTAGCAGAAAGAGAAAACAGACTCTGTTTTCTGGGTGTGTATTTTTAAACAAAACTCTAAAATACAAAACAATCAGCCAGAAGTTTAAAGATCACAACACCTCAAAAGCATATAACAAAAAGAAAGCAAATGAATTCTGTCTGATAATGAATTAAATGTCAAATGTGGCAATGGTCAACGTTTTGACAAAGTGTAAAGCAAAACTTTAAACGGATATTTCCACTCAAAACTACAACGATGACACATTCAACAGCATCCCTGTTAAGTACAAGTCCATATGCATTACATCCTGAAAAATTACAGTCCTGAAAAATATAGTACCCTTCCCAAGGATATACAAGTGGGCATTCAGCATTCCAACTGATCAGAGCAATCTTGGTACCCAAAAGGGGCAGAGTGCATGAACATATTACAGGACAATTACATTTGTTCCCTGGCATATTTGTAACTTTGCTTTTACAATATCAGCTTCTCCAGGGTAAGAGAACGCCAGTACAGCCTTCAGCAACACGTAATAATAGGCTCATGAGTGTGCCTCTGTGTGGGTGTTCAGGAAGTGATCTTCGGCATTAAAAAAGAGGTATTACATATTCAGAAGGTCTCTATAGAACGCTGGAGGGCACATAATTCAACTCCACTAGTTAATTCCAGAAGAGCAGCCATACTAATCTGTTGCTGCAAAAAACTCCTCCAAAAGCAGGAGTTTTGTGGCACCTTATATTTATTGTGGCATAAACATTTGTGGACCAGAGCCTATTGTGTCAGATGCTTGAGGTGGAACTCATGTCCTGCACCACAGCATTTACCACTTAAGGATCCACTTCATCAGCTTCATGAAGTGGGCTCTGGCCAATGAAAGTTTATGCTGCAAAAAAGGTGTCACAAGATTGTTTTTTTCAGTAGCAAAATGATCATCAACAGTAAAACTGACAATACTGGTATTGGGCAGCCGTGTTGGTTTGAAGTAGTAGAACAGACTTTGAGTCCAGTGGCACCTTTAAGACCAACAAAGGTTTACTTGAGGTATGAGCTTTCATGTGCACGCACACTTCAGATAGCACCTGAAGAAGTGTGCGTGCACACGAAAGCTCATACCTTGAATAACCCTTTGTTGGTCTTAAAGGTGCCACTGGACTCAAAGTCTGTAATGCTGACACTTCTAATAACAAAGTGGTTGCCTCCCCATTATGATCTTGAAAGCAGCAAAACCACGGCACAGCTGGTATGCAAAGTAATTATTTTGGACAGGGCTTTTTTTGTAGATAAAGCCCACCAGGAACTCATTAGCATAATCGGCCACACCCAACAACAGAAACTCATTAGCATATTAGGCCACACCCCCTGACAGCACAGCTCATTTGCATATTAGGCCACACCCTCATGTTACCAGAAGTGTGCTCATCCAGCCACACCCACCTTTTGCTTCTTATTCTGTTTACCTTGTTTGTTGTCAAAACCCAGGGCTTTTTTGTAGCAGGAACTCCTTTGCATGTTAGGCCACACACCCCTAATGTAGCCAATCCTAATGAGTTTCTGCTGTTGGGTGTGGCCTATTATGCTAATGAGTTCCTGCTGGGTGTGGCCAACTTGGAAGCCAGCCAGAACTGCGTTCCTGCCCAAAAATAGCCCTGATTTTGGAGATAAAACAATGAAAAAGGTCCTCCCCTCAACCTGAGCAGACTGAGCAAGCTCCAAGAGGCACAGCTGACAGTTAAAGGGGAAAAATGGATAGAGAAATTAGCCTGCCCCAGTCCCTGAGATCTCACAGATTCTTGGAGGTGGAGATGTGGAAGGTATTTATAAATTGCTCTCCCATCTGACAATGCCCCACAAGTGCCCAGTTTGTAATAATGAAGTGCCTAATATTGTGCAAAGTGGATGGGCATGAACTGGGAAAATGCCATTTGGTTTGTGCCTGGTTTGTGAACCACGAACCATCACAAAGTTTTAGCCACCAAACAAATTGGTTCAGTTTGTGAGGTTCATGATGCAGTAGAACAGCCCCTCGGTATGCTAGAGATACCAAACTCACAGGGAATCTCTGGCTGACTCTCTTCTACCTGCACTCCAAGTTTAGTGAGGATTGGATTTACGGGGTCCAAATTACAGCCCCCCAAAGAAGGCACCCTTTGGGCAGTCATTTAGATAGGTGCAGGTTCAAGAGGGTCAGCAGTGTAAACAATGAATTCTGTGCAAGCTAGAGACATCAAAGTCATAGACTTGCAGGGGACCTCCCTTGGATACTCCTCTACATGCCCTCCAAGTTCTGCCCCCTCCCCCCCATTGCTTTGAAGTTTGGTAAGCATTTAGATTGAGCGGAGACTGTCTATCTGGAAATCTATTTGTTCACGAACCAGCAGGAACCACCACAAACAGCTTGAAAGATTGCGGAAAGTTTGTGATGGTTGACCTGCCATGATTCATCATGAATTTTAGTTTGTGAGCCAGTTCATGCCCATCCCTAGTTATGCATGCACCCCAGACAGCAGCCTTTACAAGCATGAATAACTAGATATACAACCTTAGGGTCAGCTTTGAGAAAATCTAATACACAAAGTTAACAGAAGCCAGAAATATGTTGAGTTGGATCTCACAGATCCATTTTGCTAATGGTGACGCTTTGCTTCTACTAATGGAAGAGGTGCTCAAGAACCATTAGCAGAACGGATCTGCAGGATTCAGCCTACTATCAGTCTCGGGAAGATATTAAAGCTTTCTTTTCTGAAGGCTTCTCATGTAGACTCTAAGGGTGCAGTCAGACGGCCTGCCGGGAGCAGTTTAAACTGCTCCGGTTCCAAGTGGACTAATTTGATCCGGGACAAGCGCGGTCACACTCACCTCCCTCACCGCGCAACACATTGCTCCCGGGTGTCCACACTAGGTGAGCAGAAGTGCGCGTTGGTGGGTATTATTATTATTATTTTACATTTTGCGCATGCGCATAGGCAGCCATCCACAGAATTGAGATCTTCGTGCAGGCGCAGAACACCCTGTCCTGAAAAGCATGCCCTGAAGGAATGGAATACTGCCCTTTAAACTTTTACAGCGAAAAGGGCCTTCATGAGGTCCCGGACTCGTCCGAAGCCTAAAACTAATCACTTTTTGTTTGTTTGTTTTATTAACGCCGGGGCAAAACTTTGCCCAAGCGCATATCGCTGAGGCTAAAAAAAAATGGCGGGCAAAAAGCGGAAGCCTTGGGCTTCCCAGCAGAAGTAGCTCTACACTGGCGGAGAGCGATCACGCGGGGAAAATGCGACTGGAACCGGAGCCCTCAGGAAAACACCACTTGGGGACCTAGTAGCAAACTACACTGGTTTAAAGAGCGTTTGGGACGGTTGGTGACGGCTCGGGACGGGAGGCAGATGTTGCCTGTGTGATCGCGCGTAAGTACTCCATTTCCAACCAGCATCTATACCGGCTTAAATGGCCCGTGTGACCGCACCCAAACTCCCTTAGGAAAGCACAGCATGCCCGCCTGTCTACAGAGTCTACATCTCTGATTCTTAAAGTTTAAAGAACAGTAAAACTCTGTTGCTTGGAATGTAGTTTTCCAAAAACAATTACTCTGCAAACTTGCCGTGAAAGCCCTCATTTGTGGAATTCACCTTAATGTGCCCGTTTCAACTTCTCACCCCATCCAGGCTTCATTCACTCACCTGAATTGCCCACAATGGTTTGTTGCGATCCACCCATAGGATAGGAGCCCTGGAGAGAGACATTTGAAAGACACGTACACTTAGTGTGGAAATTTCACATTTGAGCTTAAGTACAGAGGACTTATCAGGAGGAAGAGGGTCTTGACAGTTGGCATGCAAATATCATTGGCCCCGATTCAGCTACAGTTAGTGATGCAAATTCTGTCCTCAGGAACCAGTCATGCCACATTGTTTGCAAACCCCCCCCCCCACATTTTACCTCAAGAATTGCTTTCAATCCTAAATAAATCTATCCCCCCCACTGCCCCCCAATTATAACAGATTTCCTGAGGGCAAGATGTCACCTGCCCTATCGCACTGGGGTTCCCAGAAGGATTTTTTTTAAAAAAGGCTTGAAGGATATAATCTGGGCCTGGATATAAACCTATGCAAGACTGGACTGATGTGAGGGACAATGAAATAAGATGACAAGCATGAAATGTTTTGCTTCTTATAAACAAACAAGAATAACATTTATTCAGAAAGCAACACACAACTGAAACACACAATTATTAATGCTTAACCAGGAGTTATGGAATGTACAGTCTGTATCCAAGGGAAAACCTTCTCTTCGGCAGGTTTATAACATCAATATATAACTCTGCCAAAACTCAGTGTCACGAGAACCAAACATACACTAGCTGTAACCCCTCCGTTTTGTTGAAACTCAGTGTCACACCAGACCATCACAAACCCTGCTGGCCTCCTGTAACACCTCACTTCCCCAGACCGGGAAACTTAACCAAAGATATAATATCTTCACAGATCTTTAATTCACACACCTGTTAAGCTAACACTTTTCTCCCTCTCACAGCTTCCAAATCCTAAATGCCAGCCCTAAACATCTATCTAAGGGCTAAACTACACTTTATTGTGACACAAATTAGGTCAGGTACCCTTTTCACAGACTGACATGACATTGGTCAACTCATGTTCCACAGCACCTTGGGGCCCACTTCAGCTCAGGAATGTAATGTGGGTCAGGGATGGGCTTCAACCTTCACTCTTGCACTGTTCTCCCAAGGCAAAACAACCAGGGGGCCATATTTTCCCAGCTGTGGGCCTCCACATACTCTGACTGCAGCATGTTGTGCCCCACAATAGGCTTAAATATGCCCCCCTGCAGCTGTTTTTGCCTGGGAAAATGGCATGGGAGGGAAGGCTGAAGGCCCTCCCCACTGTGTTGTGCTTCTGAGCTGAATTGGGCCTCAGCATGCTTGGTTTCTCGATATCATATCTGTCTGCAGAAAGGACTCACTTTGGTCTGGGTTGTGTCACAGGTACTGTGTAGTTTATCCCTAAACTACCCTGTGTCAGATCTTAACTCATAGCCAGCTCCTATTGGCTGATTCAAAACGCAACTCTTATTGGTTCCTATGTTGCTGGGGTACATTTCTGAGCTCTGGGTTGAAAGTTCAAATCAGCTGTATTTCCCCATATTCCAGACTTGCTTATAAATACTGTCAGCCCCTGAAGAGGTAAATCTGTCATTTCGTTTGAATCCTTCCATACCCAAACAAGATTCAGAAAATGTGCTTCCTGGCCTAGGAGTTTCGTTAGCCAGATTATTCGGATAATTTCTGCATGGATGATGAGCTATTTGCAAAATTACTTTAGCCTGCTATGCATCCTAATATCTTCTTTACTAAAATTTACAATTTCCCCCTCTCGGTTGGCAATGGTGCTAACCTGGGAGCAAAAGTATTTTGACCTGTGCTAAAAAGTAACCGATACTTGCACAGCAAGAGGTAGGCAATTCTGTGATAAACAAAGCAGAGGAGGGGGGTTATGACTCAGAAGGTTGTCAGCCCAATCTCTGAGGTGTCCGGTTTGGGGCAATGTTCCCTCTAAGCTATGGCATCCTGTGAGCAAATATTCTATCTTGTGAGCCACTGGCATTACAGTTGTGAGTGAGTGATTTGGTGACTGCATAAATCAGTTTGCTCTGGAGCCATCCTTCCTGAGCGGAGGCAAAATGTGTGAACCGGAGGCTAAGAAACTGTGAGCTAGCTCACACTAACTCAGCTTAGAGGGAACACTGGTTCGGGGATGTTGAGATGCTAAAGCGCTGCTTCCAGGCAGAACAGACAATACTGAGCCAGTTGAATCAATGGACTGTCTCAGTATAGGGCAGCCTCACATGTTCATAGGGTACATTACGTGCTTTGCCCTAGACTCCCCCCTGACATGTTATTTTCTTATATGCAGGGAGGCTTATTTCTTTCAAAGGGAAGCATTTTAAATGGGGAACGTCCATCCTGCAGTCCAACAGTGGGCTCAACCACTTTGCCTCTCAATTCTGCTGATTGCATTAACTGGCTCTAAACAAGACCAAGCCACAAATTACCCTCAGACAAGTTGAAAACCGCTTACCAGTTGATTTCTGTCGAGGACTGGTTGAAGTTTGTGTAATTGTGCTTTTCACATTCCCAGCTGAGGGGGGTGGGGAGGGGGGAAAAAGAAGGAAATTATATGCCGTGATAAGAGAAGGACAAAAAGCCCTGACTTGGATAGTCCAAGCTAGCCCAATCTTACCACATCTCAGAAGCTAAGCAGGGTCAGCTGTAGCCAAGAATTGGAAGGGTGACTTCCAAGGAATACCAGGGCCATGAAACTGAGGCAGGCAATGGCAAACCACCTCTGACTTACCTCTTGCCTGAAAAAAACAAATCTAGCTCACCACCTAGTGGTAAAAAGGTAAAGGTAAAGGTTCCCTTGCTCGAAAGCCAGTCGAGTCCGACTCTAGGGTTGCGGTGCTCATCTCTGTTTCAAAGCCGAAGAGCCAGCGCTGTCCGAAGACGTTTCCGTGGTCATGTGGCCGGCATGACTAAACACAAAGGCGCACGGAACGCTGTTACCTTCCCACCGAAGTGGTACCTATTTATCTACTTGCAATTTCTTGCTTTCGAACTGCTAGGTTGGCAGGAGCTGGAACTAGAGATGGGAGCTCACTCCATCATGCGGCACCCGGGTCTCGAACTGCTGAACTACCGACCTTCCACAGCCTGCAGTTCAGCGTCTTAACCACTTGAGCCACCGCAGCTAAAAGAGCTAGAACTTCTGGCTGCGAGATAATCTTAAGATTTCCTGGCTATAATACACACAAGGCCATCCAATAATAATTATTATTAGGGACAAAGGTAGATGATATGTTTTGCCATGACTGACTCTCATTCTCCTTAGACACACGGCAGCTACAGGCAACAAAGTTCCCAGGCACCACAGGGGCCTGATTGGAATTCAGGGGCTTCCAGCTTCCTCCCCTGTTATCATTTTCCTGAACCGAAATGGCATCAGGACCCAAACTAGGGGCATTATTTGTCCTATGGGAGAGGGGTCTGCATGTTCACCATCCCCTTCTCTGCCTGGTTTGATCAACTGAAACTGACACACGCACCCCACAAAAAGCAAAGAGAGTGCTGGTCATTCTTCTCTCCCGGGGATAACAGCAGTGAATGAGTGAGCAGTCAGTTCTGATCAGCAAAACCATACAGGGAATGGTTAAACCACTTCCTTCCCCCACCTCATGGTTCTGATTCAAGCTGGGGCTCCTCACAGTTTCTATTTCCATTAAAAACAAACCGAACTGGGAAGATCTGCCTGCATTTCATCCAGTTTTAGCCCTCACATGATGGGAATGAGATCTACCCAGAGGTCATTTCGGGGGGGATCGCGGGGGATCGCAGTTCCCCCGGGTGAGGTACGGGGGGGGCACATGACGAAGCCCCACCCCCTGCTTCCGCCCCTCATTCAGCCAGGAGGAGGCAGGAGAAGAGGGAGGGTAAGTTGCTTCCTCCCTGCCTCTCCCCACCCCTGCCTGCCTGGGGCCAGGGAGGGCCTTCGCGGGGCTTCCTTGCACTCCCGCCGGCCTTGCAGGTCCACCGCCGGGCCCCTCATGGGGCTCGGCATTGGAGCTGCAAGGCTGGCGGCGGCAGCCGGGACCGTTGGGGGCGGGGTGTGTGGCCTTATGACACACTTCCGCTGATGTCAGGGTGTGTGGCCTTATGACACTCTTCCGGTGATGTCAGGGAGTGTGACATATGCTAATGAGTTATGCTAATGAGTTCCCCTAGCTCTTTTTCTACGAAATGACCCCTGGATCTAACCACACGGGACATCCTAAGTGAAGGCCCCAGGAGACCCTCAGTGGCACATCCAGTTGAGCCAGGCCTGGCTGCAATATTGTGTGGTCCCCAAGGCACCTCTCAGATCTCAAGACAGGTCTACAGTAGCCCACACACAAGACAGGACAACATAAAGGCAAATAGACACAGCACCCCAAAGGAAGGGCCCCTCACCATCCTATCCGCTGTGGGTCGTCAAGCAGAACACGGACAATGTAGAGAAGGCAGGTGAGAAGCTTCAGGGAAAAGTTGAAGAGCCTTATTCTCAGACCTGCAGTGAAGAGGGGGAATAACATTTATCAGGTAGAATGAAAACACACAAACAAATAGTTTTAGGGTGATGCACACAACAGTGACCCTGAGTTGGATAGCCCAGTTGTCAGATCTTGGAAGCTAAACAGGGTGGGCCCTGGTTAATACTTGGATGGGAGACCACCAAGGAAGTCCAGTGTTGCTACATAGAGGCAGGCAATGGCAAAACCACTTCTGAATATCTCTGGCCTTGAAAACCCTACAGGGTTGCCATAAGTTGGCTTGCTGCTGCCACCACAACAGAACAATGGCCATCCCCTAGAACCAGGGATGGACAGATGTATCTTTCCCCTCTCTTCTTGTTGCCAGCGGGTGCCTTTTTGTTCCATCCTTTTTAGACCTAGTGTTTTTAATTTGTTTCTTTCTCTTATGGGATTTTTTACCCCACTCACAACCATTAGCACAGAACCAATGTTAAAAATGTATAAACTTAATGGGGAAAATTCAGGGCAAAGAAACAGAAAATGGTGTAAAAATACAGACTCTCACATTCTGTCTGCGCATGGGGGGGGGGGGAATCAAAAATAAAATGGGAATTTCCAAACCAAAAACACTGAACTTGCAAAATTGAGCTACACTCTTCACTGGAGACAGTCTGAACAGGGTGAGAGGGGATCTTATCTGGTACCAGCTGTTGGGAGAGGAGACCGCCCTTCCATGTTTCCCTTCCTTCCCACAATCCCTCCTTCCTCAATATGGCAGCCTGGGTATGCTGTCAATTACCCTTGGCTTGGGCAGTGCATGTGTAATGCAAACACTGAGATGAACACTGAGAAGGGAAGAGGGAAATTAGGCTAGAGGGGAACAGAGGGAGCATGTTAGTACTTCACTGGCTTCTGATCTCTTAAACAACAGTTACACGGTCAGCAACAGAGTGCCTGTACCAGGGGGGCATGCCTAACAAGCTCTCAGAGGCCTATTTATGCATAAAATTTCTCCAGAGACTTGTTTAAGGCAGCTCACACAAAACCCCCAACTCAATAAAATCATAAACACAACAACATCATGGCCATCAATAGGAAAGTGAGCCATAAAAAACAAGCCAGGGGATAAAAACAGCATAAAACAACATTTAGTAGCAATCCTCAAATGAGGTCCATAAAACAGACTAAGGGCTAGAAGCGGGCAATAAAAAAAAGATTTTTAAAAGAAAGGTTGAACCCCTACAAAACACAGCATCTCAAGGCAGTAAAGTAGGTCCAAAGGGAGCCTCATTCTAAATGCCAGGTGCCACCACTGGAAAAGCCCTGACTCTGTCACCCACATCACCTCTGCAGGCAGAGGCACAGGGATCAGGGCTTGGAATGATGAACTTAACCAGTTCATTGTTCAGTATGGGAAGAGGCTGTTTTTCAAATAGCTTAGCTAACAGATGTTATCAGAGCTGGCCCAGCACAATAGGGATCCCAGGCAGCTGTCTAGGGCTTATGAATTCAAGATTGCTTTAGAACAATACGTAAACTGGCCTTGATCATTCTCTTTTGTACTGTTTGCATATACATCTACAGTGGTTTATTTGTGTGGCAGAATGTGCTTGTTCTGGCCTGCAGGCCCTATTCTGCCCTACCCTCCTATGTGTTTCTCCACACCTGAAGGGGCTTTTCTTCTACTCTCAGAGTAGCCCACCACCAACACCTGACCTTTGTCCAGAATTGCCCACTGGGAGGGTCAGGACTCCCAGCTTCCCTTCCGAATTCAGAGGCCTTGCCACTGTCTCCCACTGTCCAATGCTTTGATCACTACGGGGACAATTTATGGCCTTGTGCACCTCTGGAGGAACAGCCGCTTGCCAACTCCCTTCCTTCCTCCTGGCACTCCTTTTAAAATAGTGTTGAAGACAGTGGAGGTCTATTTGGTACAGAGAACCCCTGCCAGCACTCAAAGTTATAAAGTATCTATTAAAAAGAAAATGTTTACAAGTATACTTTTAGCACAACACCATACAAAAGAAATTGGCAAAATGTAAATCCTCTGTCCCGCTCTCTATACATGCCCTAGATGTTAAAATAGGACACACGCATTAAGGAAGTTACAAATCCCTACAGAGTTAACATTACCTTGAAGCTTGTTTCAGCTGTCCAGGCCAATCACATGGTCAATGGCTGCCTCCTTAGTTGGGAGTCCTGCCTCCTCTCATGGTCTCAGTGCCCAAGGAAAAGAGACCTATTTCCTCCTGCAGGGAGTTTTTATCATATCTGTTTCTCCACTTACTGACCAGGTCATGCCAGGTCAAAGAGGCATTTCCTGGTGATCTCCAGGAATCTCCTTCTTGAAGCCCCTCCAGCATTCCATTCCACCAGACCTCTGTTCCCTGCTAGCACTTGTATGAAGGTGATCTGAGGTACGTCTGAGAAGCAATTGAACTAACTCCCCCCCTCCAACCTGGTCTCTACCCAGAGGGAAAAAACCTATTAAAACGCAAAGTGCGGGTTTTGCTCCTTTCAAACCTTCCAGGAAAAAACTGCATCTATTCACCATTACCATTTGCATGCTTTGGTCCATGAGGGAACTGCAAGCCCTGAAAAATCTAGCACAGTGAATGAGCTACAAATAAGGAAGTCCTCAAGTTGGATCTTGCCTCCATTGTGAATTCTCTAGGTGGCTTTAGGCAAGCGACCCCCCCCCACCTCTTAAATATGGGGAGGGTTGCCAACCTCCAAGAGCTGACTAGAGATCTCCTGCTATTATAACTGATCTCCAGGCTACAGAGATCAGTTCCCCCAGAGAAAATGGCCCCTTTGGAAGGCGGACTTTATGGCATTGTACCCCATTGAAGTCCCTCCCCTCCATAAACCCTACCTCCCAAAATCTCCAGGTGTTTCCCAACTCAGAGCTGGCATCCCTAAATATGGGGCAGCCCTGAGCATCCTGAAGGAAGGGTAAGAACAAAAAAGGTAGTAAAGAATCAGAAAGTGGTGAGAATTTAAAAAATGGCAGCAATAGAGACATTATTCTCTACGGTTGACTGGATATTCTACCAGAAATGGCTTTCTTCAGCGGTACAGAGCCAGTTTGGTGTAGTGGTTAAGTGCGCGGACTCTAATCTGGGAGAACCGGGGTTGATTCCCCACTCCTCCACTTGCACCTGGCTGGATGACCTTGGGCAAGCCATAGTTCTGATAAGAGCTGTTCTTGAAAAAGAGCAGTTTCTGTCAGAGCTCTCTCAGATCCACCTACCTCACAGGGTGCCTGTTGTTGGGAGGGGAAGGGAAAGGAGTTTGTAAGCCGCTCTGAGACACCTTTGGGTAGTGAAGGGCGGGGTATAAATCCAATCTCTTCTTCTTCTTCTTCTTCTTCTTCTTCTTCTTCTTCTTCTTCTTCTTCTTCTTCTTCTTCTTCTTCTTCTTCTTCTTCTTCTTCAGCTGTAGTCCACTGGCCTGTTGGCCACCGCTTGGTAATCGTGACTTTCAAGCGGTGACTCAAACCATTCAGCTACATAGCCCCAAAACCTCTCTATACCTCACTAGATGATTAAGAAAGCATTTGTGCTTCATCATGAACAAAATTTACTGCATTCGGAAAGGGTTTTTTTAAAGCCTCTTCAGATAAACATGGAGAGGGAGGGGGGGAAACCCAACCATGCAACCCCCCCGAATTTCCATTAAATAAATATGTTGTCTTTAGGGAACGTCTGCTTTCAACAACATTCAAAACACCTATTGTAGTGTTGTCAGGAGAACAAACACACACATAATAATTTGTTCCGCTAATTATAGCAAACCTGCCAGAGGATCCTTTCTCTGGGTCATGAGCAACAATTGCCCCCGCACTGAAATGTTCAAGCAGAGCTTGCTCATCCCTCACACATGTAAAGAGACAAAAGGCCAATCAGTAAAACAAAGGTGCGCGATTCAGTGTTTCAATATTATTTCAGACTGTCTGGGAGCTTCAGCCAACCTTTATACACACTCCCCCCCCCCCGCTCCTTTGCCCTTCGATGTGGCCATAATTACACGGAGTGCTTGAGGATCTGTGACTGGAACTTGAGAAATCTGGCCCTAAAAAGGAGCTGGGGGTGTGTGGATCACAGCCACAGCCCAGGGAACTCTCCTCCAGCATCATTTTCCCAATCAGAAACACGTGCCCCCCCCACTCCTTTAAATCCTGATTGGGGTTGGGGGAGATGGTATTGTGCCAGACTTTTTCCCTCATGGAGGCTTAAGCATCTTTGGGGGGAAGGCATTTTCATCCAGAGAAATGGCAAAGGGGGAGGGGAAAGGGATGCCCCGTAGCTAGGGATATTTTTGGGAGGGGGCCCAGTAGCTAATTAATTGGTGGGACTCCTTAGAACTCCTAAGGCAGCCCTGTACCCCCCAGGCTCCAGGGCAAGGGGGGGTAATGCCCAGTGGCCGTAGCTTCCCTCCACCACCACCACCCCCAGCAAGGGCAGGCTGCCCCTGCAAAGCGTCTGGCTCCCCCCGCCCCAGGAGCCCCAGTTCCTCTTCCCACGGCACGGCACAAGGGGCAGCCTGACATCCACCCCTGGTTCCCTCCCAGGGCAGGGAGAGGTGAGGCGTGCAGCGGCCGGGCTGGCCACAGAGTTGCTGCATGTGGGCTTGTTGGCACAATGGAGCGCAGCCAGGCGTGGCTGCCAGGGGCAAGAGGAGGAGGCGACATGCCTCCTTGCCTGCCTGGCTGGGCTTACCAAACAAGGACCCACGGCAAGTAGGAAAACCAACATACAACAAGTGCCGTGCACAGATGATTATAACATATCATAAATAATTTTATATTTTTTGAAAAATATTTTTACAATAATTTCTACATATATAATTAATCATCTTAATCACAATTCACAATATAAGAGACAAGGGGCGGGACCCACGATACTCGCCTCGGGGGGGAGGGAGCTCCAGACCTATGAGGAAGAGGAGGA
>NW_015172554.1:1964489-1969371 GCF_001447785.1 Gekko japonicus
TTCGGTATTAGATATATAGATATCAAAAATATCAAATATCATCTCCAAGAATCTCAAAAGCTATTGTACAACCTTATAATTATATTATAATATAATATAAGGGAACGTGCTTTTCACTTTGGAGGAGGCTTGTAGCTCATCAAAATAATTTTTTTTTGCAGCGTTCATTGTAAGAGAATTTTGGATTAAAACTTTGGTATGTGGCAACCTTGCGCTGAAAATTGTTGTTGAACTCCCTGAGGAAGATTCTGAAACAGAAGGATATCTGGACCTCTGTTGGAGGAAGACAGAGCATATGTTATAAAGAGACTTTAATGAGTCCTCCCTTTTGAAACTTTTATTTAACAGAGGAGGACTATTATTAATTATAAGGTTGTACAATAGCTTTTGAGATTCTTGGAGATGATATTTGATATTTTTGATCTCTCTTATATTGTGAATTGTGATTAAGATGATTAATTATATATGTAGAAATTATTGTAAAAATATTTTTCAAAAAATATAAAATTATTTATTATATGTTATAATCATCTGTGTACGGTACTTGTTGTATGTTGGCTGGGCTTACCTGCTGCTGGCGGGTGGCACAGTGAGCATCTAGTGGAAGCCCGAGATGGAGGCTTCTCCTTGTGCCATTCACGCTCGCTGCCTGCCCAGGCCGCTCTCTTAAGCCCGCCCTCGCTGCTGCTGCCGCTGCTACTGCTTGCGCTGCCCTCATCCTCCCTGCCGACAGGCAATCGGGGTGAGGTGGCCTGGGGGGAGGGGGAGCCATGGCTCGGGGAGGGGCCCATAAAAATCACTAGGGGGCCAGGCCCTGTGGGCCCCATGGTAGGTACAGGCTGGGATGCCAGCCTCCAGGTGGAACCTGAAGATCCCCCGGAATTACAGCTCATCTCAAGACTACAGATATCAGATCCCCTGGAGAAAGTGGATGCTTTGGAAGGTGGGTTCTATGGCATTGTATCTCACGGAGGTCGCTGTCCTCTCCAGGCTCCACCCCAAATCTCCAGGAGTTTCCCAACCTGGAACTGGCAACCCTACCCACACTCCACCCCCTGCCAGTGGCCTGGGGGGGGGGGCTGGCAACCCTGGGGGAAAATCAGTTAAACAGCAAGATGGGGAAATTGGCCAAGCATTTGAGAGTTTACAAAATCCAGGATGGGGAGATATGGGGTAGGAAATTTCCAAATCATTTACATACAGCATCCCTAGAGTGAATCTTTGCATCGTCCTAACTTATATAAGCCCAGACCTGGATAGCCCAGGCTAGCCCAATCTCATCACATCTGAGAAGCTAAGCAGAGCTGACCCTGGTTAGTATTTGGATGGGAGACCTCCAAGGAGTTCCGTGTTTGCTAGGCAGTGGCAGACATTGGCAAACCACCTCTGTTGGTCTTTTGCCTTGAAAAACCTACAGGGTGGACTGAAGTCAGCAAAACAGAAACAAAACAAACAAATTGTGCAACTGGATATGAATGTGCAAAAGCAGTCTGGGGACTTCCCCCTCTCACTCCCCTCCCCGTTAAACAATTAAACCAAAATTATTTTTGAAGAAGTAAAGCAAGACTAAAGGTAAAGGTAAAGGTTCCCTTGCTCGAAAGCCAGCCGAATCAGATTCTAGGGTTGCGGTGCTCATCTCCGTTTCAAAGCCGAAGAGTCAGAGCTGTCCGAAGATGTTTCCGTGGTCATGTGGCTGGCATGACTAAACACCAAGGCGCACGGAACGCTGTTACCTTCCCATTGAAGTGGTACCTATTTATCTACTTGCAATTTCTTGATTTCGAACTGTTAGGTTGGCAGGAGCTGGAACTAGAGATGGGAGCTCACTCCGTTATGCTGCACACTCGGGTCTCGAACTGCTGAACTACTGACCTTCCACAGCCTGCAGTTCAGCGTCTTAACCACTTGAGCCACTGCAGCAAGACTACTAGTTCATAAACAAGCAAGATGAACACCAAGATCTGATCACAAAAGGCTGGAATATTAGAAAGCAGCAGATGGCAGTGTTGTTCCTCAACAGCACTCTCAGAGGAACAAAAAGAATGCCTTCCAGTAAGTTAGGTTGGGTAGTTAGCTGTAATAATACATCATAAGAACATAAGAGATGCCAATGTTGGATCAGGCCAAAGGCCCATCCAGTCCAACACTCTGTATCACACAGTGGCCAGAAATACCAGTGCCATCAGGAGGTCCACCAGTGGGGCCAGGACATTAGAAGCCATCCCACTGTTGACCCCCCCAAGTACCAAGATGACAGAGCATCACTTGCCCCAGAGTCCCAATCTATACCTTGTGGCTAATAGCCACTGATGGACCTCTGCTCCATATGCTTATCTAATTCCCTTT
The DNA here is from genome assembly GCF_001447785.1 of Gekko japonicus. Lineage (NCBI taxonomy): Eukaryota > Metazoa > Chordata > Lepidosauria > Squamata > Gekkonidae > Gekko > Gekko japonicus. The sequence continues at coordinate 1,966,836 of NW_015172554.1, forward strand.
TGAAGCCGTCCATGCTTGTAGCACCCACCACACGGGTTCTTGTATTGTGAGAAAGGGAGAAAAGTACCTCTTTCTTTACCTGCTCTTTCCCATGCATAATCTTATAAACCTCAATCATGTCACCCCTCAGTCGTCGTTTCTCCAAGCTAAAGAGCCCTAAGCGCTTTAACCTTTCCTCATAGGGAAAGTGTTCCAACCCTTTTATCATTCGAGTTGCCCTTTTCTGCACTTTTTCCAAAGCTATAATATCCTTTTTAAGGTGTGGTGACCAGAATTGCACACAGTATTCCAGATGAGGTCGCACCATTGATTTATATAGGGGCATTATGATATTGGCTGATCTGTTTACAATACCCTTCCTAATAATCCCCAGCATAGCATTGGCCTTCTTTATTGCAGTCACACACTGTCTCGACATTTTCAGTGAGTTATCTACTACAACTCCAAGATCTCTCTCTTGATCAGTCTCTGCCAGTTCAGACCCCATCAACGTGTATTTATATTTAGGATTTTTGGCTCCAATGTGCATCACCTTGCACTTGGCCACATTGAACCCCATTTGCCATGTTGACGCCCACTCGCCCATCTTTGACAGATCCCTTTGGAGTGCCTCACAATCCTCACTGGTTTTCACCACCCTGAACAACTTCGTATCATCTGCAAATTTAGCCACATTACTCCTTACTCCCAACTCCAAATCATTAATGAACAAGTTAAAAAGCAGTGGACCAAGTACTGATCCCTGCGGTACTCCACTGCTTACCCCCCTCCACTGAGAGAACTGCCCATTTATACTCTCTGTTTTCTATTAATTAGCCAGTTTTGATCCCATGATTTTTGAGCTTACTTAGGAGCCTTTGATGAGGAACTTTATCAAAAGCTTTCTGGAAGTCAAGGTAAACAATATCTATTGGATCCCCCTTATCCACATGTTTGTTCACCCCCTCAAAGAACATTAACAGGTTAGTGAGACAAGATCTTCCCTTACAGAACACAAGTTCATAAGCATAAGTGTTTGAAAACTGATGAATCACCCTCTGCATTAAGCAATTTACCACATCCACAAGCTGTTAAAAAAATAGGCCCCATAAATCAAACAGGTCAGCTCTGTCTATTTGACTCCTGCTGTGGCCAGATGGGGAATAAAATCTAACATCAGCTGTGGCACATCGGAAAAGCCGTTGAGTGCTTGGTGTCTTCCACCTACTCGCTGTAACCTTCTCTTATAAAAAGCTGGCATTTGAGACCTGCTTTCCATGTAACAGCAAAAACATCCTTATCAGTCTACACAACAACAACAACAACAACAACAGGCATTTGTTTGTTTTTTAATGAAGGGTAAGATTAGTCCCTTCTGCTCCCTCATGGCAAGACACCCTCCATGAGCCAAGTGGAACCTTCCGTGAGCAGAAGACTTATGGGATGAGGTCACAGCTAAGTGGTAGAGCTTTTACTTGACATGCAGAAGGTCCCAGGTTTATGTCCCGGCACCTCCAGTTAAAAGGATCCAAGCAGCAGGGGATATGCATGACGTCTGCAGCAGAGGAGAGAATATTGTGAGGCATGACTAGTAATTAAATGGGCATGGCCCTGAGATACCCCACCGTGGCTATGGGCTTTCCTCTACCTGAGATCCTGAAAAGCTGCTACCAGTCTAAGTGGTTCCCCACATGTTCCCCCAAGGGCACTACGGTCAGGGAATCAAAACCTCCTGGACGTTCCAGGCCCCAAGTCCATCAAATTCGTGATGACCAGAGCTAGGGCGTTTTCGGTGGTGGCTCCTATCTGGTGGAATGAGCTCCCAGAGGAGATCCAGGCCCTGCGGGACCTTGTACAGTTCCGCAGGGCCTGTAAGACGGAGCTCTTCCGCCAGGCTTTCGAATAGGAGCCGCCACCACCACTGTTCCATCAACGCCCTATAATTTGTATACATTGTCATCATTGGTGCGGGTACTACCACCACCCCCTGTATTGAAGGCCGTACAACCAGGCTCTGACGTCACCACAATGGCGACGAGATTAGTCATAACAGTCCCCTAGTGGTGATGTGGGGCTAAGAGGGCAGTTTGAATTCAGTTGGTGGAGTGTGGGAGAGAGATTTCAGTTAGAGGAGACTCGTGTTGGCTGTTGACTCTTCCTTTGTAATACTCTGCTAACAACAGTTTCTGTACTTCATTTCTGGATTAAATATGCCTTTTCGCTGTTGTGTTCCTGAATGTATTTTCATGGAAGAAAGAGGTGGGTCGATTCCCCGAAGCTCCCCTTCCCCCCCTTCCCCCCATCTTTGCAATAGAGAGACGCTGGGGAGGTGGAGGCCGGGGGGGGGAGGTGCTGCTGAAATGGGGATGATAAGGAGTCTATATTTTCCTCTATTTTACTCAAAAGAAGTCCCATAGGAGGATTGAATGTTGTACGAGGTGGAGGCTGGGGGGGGGAGGTGAAATGGGGATGATAAGGAGTCTATATTTTCCTCTGGCACCTGGTATTTTTGGCCACTGTGTGACACAGAGTGTTGGACTGGATGGGCCACTGGCCT
>NW_015172554.1:1972811-2017241 GCF_001447785.1 Gekko japonicus
AACTGAAAATTCCAACTGCCTTGCGGGGGGGGGGGGTGAGTTTGAGGTGTGGAATGGAGTGTAGTCCAATCAGCTTCCATATGTAAATGACCTTGGAACACTGGCCGGGACTGCACAAAGCAGCCAATGAACCCAGCCAGCGTCTTCCGAGTGGCAGTTTTTTCAGCCTAACACTAAAGGGGCCAATTTTAGAACTTTGGCACCCACTATTCTTTTATTATAAGGGAGAGATACACTCAAATATGCAAGGGAAACTGAACTCAGTAACACTGTAAGCTAGTGTGAAGTGTCTGGAACACTGCAGTGAAAGAATCAAGAGAATATCTTGTTGAGTACACGAGAAAATGCAGTTTAAAACACTTGTGAAAGTAGCTGGCAACTGCAGAGTTCAGGGATTGTTATGACTAGATGCGGTGACGTCAGAGCCTGGTGGTACGGCCTTCAATCTATAGGGGGCAGTGGTACTACTGGAGGGAGTGGGATGTGCCTAAGGGACAACAGTAGAGATATGCACCGCTGTAAGTAGCTATACCATCGAGAACACTGAGCACCAAAATGTTTTATGAATTTTGCTTAACAATTTAATATTTAATGTACTGTAGTATTTTATACTGTTTTATTATTTTATCTGGCGTTATGTCTCTGTAAGCCACCCTGAGCCTGCGGGGAGGGCGGGATAGAAATCCAAATAAATAAATAAATAAATAAATAAATAAATAAAATATTGACCTTGATGGACCATGGGTCTGATTCAGCATAAGGCAACATCTGTGCGATTCCTTCTATAAGTGAACAAACTCTCTACTCATGTGCTTTGGCCCAACATCATCTTTTTGTTTTAAATATCTACAGAAACACACAATAGCGAGGAACAGGTCAATGCAAAACACTTACTGGATCTTTGGTTCTTGATGAAAAACAGCTTGAGGCGCTCCTTGAATGTATTTTCATTCACGTAAAACTCCACTTGAACCCTGAGGGAGGATAAAGGAGACCAGACAAAATTAGCCCACGTCAGAATCAGTAACTTATTGGGGGAGGGGGGGGAAACTATGCTAATGGAAGGACCCATGCGTGGCTATTGAGTGCCCAGTGAAGTGTTCTGTACCAAATCAGAAAGTTTAAAAACAAAACACAGTCTAGGGGAGCATTCCCAGTGCATCAGAAACAAGACCACATAAATTTGGGATCCCAAAATCTGGGGAGAAATGTAGATGAACATTTTGGAAGCATCCCTTGTTTGTGGTCTTGGTCAGACATTACTTTTTTTAAATAGCTTTTTAACAAAACACAAAAATACATTTATATGAATAACAAGCAACAAATGGTAGCACTTCAAGATCCAGTCAGTAAAACAAAACAACCGAATCACTGTAATAACCATCACACGCATGAAAAGATTTCTCATCTGATACTTTCACCTAGTTTGATACAAAAATAACACAGGCAGTTTGGATAAATATGTTCTGGAAGAAATCTCCCTTCTCGCACAACTGTTTATAGATCAACCACATTAACATTGCAAACAAGTGTTTCCAGAGCCATTTGTCTACTGTAGATAGAAAACACCATGGGAAAAGGTACACATATTTGGTATGTAATTGGATTATTTCAGTAAGGTTACTGCTGGCAAACAACTGGAAACAGGGCAAAGCTAGCGAGACAGGCTTTAGGGGAGACACACGGATGCCACTGAAAACAGCATCCATGGGGAAGGGACTCAGGTGGTGGTGGAAAGCATCATCAAGTGACAGCCCCTTTGGAGACCCCAAAAACCCAGGGCTTTCTTTGTGGTCTCCCATCCAAGTACTACCCAGGGCTGACCCTACTTAGCTTCCTAGATCTGATGGAATCAGGCCAGCCTGGGCCACCCAGATCAAGGTGGAATGCAGATGCACAAGACAAGTTCCCTGGAGTTTCCCACATGCCCTGTACCAGGCTGTCAACACACAATACAAGCAATGCTATTATCCAGTAAGAGAATCACAATAGAGTACTCATATCACATCAGAGAATCTATTTAATCATGTAACAGATGCTTAGCTAACTATTACAATTCAAGGATTAGTTCCATAGGAAGTGAGAGATTGGGAGCATTGTAAGTCATTGTAACAACTGCAGAAACGCACACCATAAGAATAATACTACTTGTGTCCATGATTGGAAGAAGTTTGCATGAAACGAAGTAAAGTATAATCTGGAGACTTTGACCGATTTCCCACAAGCTCTGCTCCACACTCACTCTTCCCTTTTGCCCCGATGGTATGTGTCAATTTCACACAAGCTGCTGCGCAGCCGCATTTTGCCCTGCAGCTTCGTGCAATTTTCCCCGCATCTACTGAATCCATTGGTCTGCATACATCAAGATTAAAGACCGTGATCTCTTGGACTGATTTTTGAATCTTGATTGCTACACAATTGAGTTGTGATACCTTGATTTGTATGTAGTTCTCTGTTACATGTTTAAATAGATTCTTTGATGTGATATGAATATTACAGAGTGATTCTCTTACTGGATAATAGCATTGCTTGCATTGCGTATTGAAAATAAGTATTGTGCATTGTAATTACCTTAAAGAAAAATAATACGTTTTATTATAATATTGATTATTCAGCATCATTTTGGCACAATACTACAATTCTTGTGGTTACCCTACCATGCCGTGACCACCCCCACCTTGTTGTGGACCCGTACCAGGCTTTGACATCTCATTTCAGAAGCATCCCTAAACCAGACAGAGTTGCTTCAGAAGCACAACAAGACTCAGCCTATCCGGCGGTTCTCCTGCTTTGCAGAAAAACTTTCCTGTCACCTTATTGTAGACAGGGAGAACATTTTGTACCAGTTGCTAGTTCCGGCAGAAGCTGGTCTAGGAAGCCAGAACGTGGTCCTACACTTGGTTTGGGCTTAACCGGAGGATACAGCATAAAATGATGCCCTGAAAATGAGCAGCCTCTCTGATCAGTGCGTAAGCCAGAAACGATACACAACACTGAAATAGGGAAATGAATCAACAACCTCCTTTAAATGAACAGGAGAAACGACTGTGCGGTTTTGCTTTAATGCTATCAGAAGGCCATCTAACAAGTTTATGGAGGCAGTGAGATTCAAATACAGACTTACTGGCTCATAGCTCAAACCCTTATTCACTATCTCTCATCAATAATGGCATCTCATGTTCCCTATAGAATTAGCTCCCCAATGCATAACTAGTTTATGGAACTTCCTGCCACAGGATAAAGTCATGGTCACAGGCTCTGAGGCCTTTAAAGTACCATTAGACCACTCCTGAGCAAACTTCACTGTTCCCCTCCAAGAGTGTTCCGACAAAACTTGTGCTTAAAATTTCAGGTTCCAAATAGACCTGTGACCAAAATATACAATCTGCATTTATAGCCACAGGCATCACTGATTCTAGCTGCAATACTTTGAAATATTAGTGCATATTGAAGATCTTTTGGCTATCATACACTTTCAATGCCAGGACTTGTTCATGCCAATTCACAGTCATTCAAAGGTTTTTGTATACACCAGTGCAATTATTTTAGTTGGAGAGAAAGACAATACAAACAGGGAACTGACCATCACTACATAGTGTGCAGGGTCATACCTTTATTGTGAAGTTTTCTTTGACTGAAGAAGCACATTTTTTTCTGAATTGAAATCAAGGATATGATTTACTCTTACAACCCCAAAGCTTATCTTTTTGAGTGTGAATACACAAGAATAATCCGCTTTTAAAGGACTCCACGTTTCCTGATTCTGTGAGAGTTAATGACTGGAAGAATGTGAGTGCAGAGCAGTGACTCATGCAGAAACACAACAGGCTCCTGTCTTTGCAAATCCCCTGCCATTCAATGTCCATTTGAATGACCCAACAACACTCCATGCAACACCACATGAAGCTGCTTATACACAGACCACTGGTTCGGTCTGTATAACATTGTGTCTCCAGTGTCTTGGACAGAGGCTTTTCACATCATCTGGTACCCGATCCTTTTGAAACGAAGTTGACAGAACTGAATCCTGAATCCATTCCTCACATCCCACAAGGCAGCAGAGGGGCTGACTGCATAAAAGCAAGGCCAGAGCAGTACATCACGCAGAGACACATTGGGGAGCCTCCTCTGTGGGTGGGTATTTGGGACTCACTAAAGCCTTTGATTATGTAAATTTATCTCACTGCTCTTTCCTAACACTAACATGCCTGGCCACATATTTTTGGAAACTGCTGCAATAACAGGACCAAGGAAATGAGTTGCACACACTGTAGGACAGTGGCAGTCGCCACATCACTTCCAATCTCTTTGGCCTCTCTCACTTGTGTGGTTAGAATGGCCTGTATCACTGTGGACAGCAAGTGAAGCATCAAGACTTCAAATGCTGCTCTATGTTCCAAACTCTCTGCAAGCACGACAGCAAGCAAAGCAAAGAAGAAGAGAATCTTTCTCCTCCTGAAGCACAGAGCGCTGCAGGCAATTTTACCACCTCCACATTCTACTATTTCATACCATTTCATACTAACACATGTGTGAACCAGGCCTTAAACTCCAGCTGCCTGTGTCCAGCTTTTCACTCCAACCAAATGCAATTGAATGAAAACCCTCAGAGTAAGCAAACTGAACTTTGGCTCACTGGAGGTGAATTATTCCCAACTGGAGATGATTCAGATAAATCCAGCCACTTTAAGCTCCACCCTTGGGAAATAAAGCAAGCAAAACTGGGGTGCATGCTCTGTTGTAGGCACAAGGCAATCGCTCTCTGTCTTTCTTAAGCATTTCCCCAAAGGGCCGCAAGAGGGGGCTGGTGTTCTATTACAGGTGTTCACTGAGAGATTTCCATTTATCAGAGTCGGCAAAAATTAAACGCTGCTGTACGAAAGTGACAATTCTGAAACGGCGTCACCCGCCTCGCTGAAAACATTTGCATTAATAACGGAGAACCACAACCACAGATTCCATCTCAGCTTCAGGATGGTTGGATGGCTGATGTATGGCACTGCAGTCTGCCACAAGACTTGTCAGGATAAATTGAGGGGGGAAATCAGAACGTCAAGGCTGCAAATTTATGCCGGTGTCATGGTGTGTGGAGGGGAGGAATGTATTGTCAAATTGCAGTCGGCTTACGGTGGCCTCATAGGGGTTTCAAGGCAAGAGATGGACAGAGGGAGCTGGCCACTTCCTGACTCAGCACATTAGCAACCTTGGACTTCCTTGGTTGTCTCCCATCCACCCCGCATCATTTCTAACATTTGATGAGATCAGGCTGGCCTAGGCCATCTGGGTCAGGGCAAACCTCCTGGATCCCCTCACTTCATCCTGGGAATTGTAGTTTGGAGAGAGTGCAGAAAGATCCCTAGCCAGACTTCTGCAGGGAGAGGGAATGATTATTAATCCACTTGTAGACTACAGCAGCAGCAGCAGCAGCAGCAGAAGAAGAAGAAGAAGAGTTGGTTTTTATACCCCACTTTTCACTACCCAAAGGAGTCTCAGAGCGGCTTACAATCACCTTCCCTTCCTCTCCCCACAACCATCACCCTGTTCAGTAGATGGGGCTGAGAGCTCTTTTTTTTTTCTTGTTTGTGGATGACACAAATGCTCTTTGAGCTCTTTGAGAACTGTGACGGACCCAAGGTCACCCAGCCGGCTTCATGTGGAAGAGTGGGGAATCAAACCTGGTTCTCCAGATCAGAATCCACCACTCTTAACCACTACATCAAACAGTAGAGATATGCCCCCCCCCCCAGTATTTTCCAGTGGGACTCTTCCACCTTCTGCAAACATTTTTAAATATGGAACTGCAGGCGGAATGTGATATCATCAAATTGAGATCCCTCTCTAGTGTTTATTAGCTATCGTGTCCAACATGGTGGGAAATTAACTCAAAGGTTTATAAATGAAAACTGCCTTTCACACATAGAACGCTTACTAGAATCTCAAGAGAAAAGGAGGAGTCCTGGGAGTTTAAAACAGCAGCAGTGTAAATGAAAGAAAAAATTATGGCTGCATCCCTACGCACACTTACTCAACAGTTAAGACCCAGTGGACAACAAGATTTACTCCTGAGTAGACTTGCATAGATCGGATTGCTAATCCCATAACTCTACTTTCCACCTCCTCTTCCAGTCATGTCTGCTTACTACCGTCCACTTTTACACAGGGGTCATTTAGTAGAAAAAGAGGTGCAGGAGCTCATTATCATAACTCATTAGCATAACTTATTTGCATATACCACACCCCCTGGCATCACTGGAAGTGTGTCAGAAGGCAAAACCCACCGCTCAGGCTCCACTGGACTGCTTTGAATTGCTAGCTATTGGGGGGGGGGACGTGCAGATCTGTCCTCGCAGAGGAGGGAGAGCTTGTACCTGAATAAAACTTGGTCTTAAAGGTGCCACTGGACTGTTTTGGGCCAGGGGGCCGGGGGGGGGCTCTGCAACTTATCTGGCTGCTTCCTGCTCTGACTGAGGGCTGCTGGGAGCAGGGGGTGGGGCTTCTTGCATGTGCCCACCCCCTGGGCTCTTTACTGTCGGAGCTCTGCTCCTGTGCGCTCCTGCAGGAAATGACCCCTGCTTTTACGTATCCACTTCCTCCCATCTTTGGAAAAGCCCCTTCTTTGATGAAACAGTTAATTTAACTCCCCATACAACCCATAACCTCCAGACCCACAAAAATATGCAGAGAGGGTAATGAGACAGGAAACCTAGGTCACGATTCAGTCCAGGTGGATGCACTGTCTTGAGCTTCGTTATCAGTTGCAATTCAGCAGTCCCTCTTTCTAATCTCCCTTTAAAATTCCTTTGTAAGAGAACTGCTATTTTAAATCGCTGACCTAAAAGCAGCAGTTATCTTACCCAGGAAGTGTTTTGACAAAACATAAGTCATCACAGTTGCATATTTTAACAATCCTGGCTTCCCATTGGCCAGGGATAGAAGGGGATGTAGCCAAGGGCATAACGTGGTAGGTCAAGGCAGGTGTGGAGTCATGATGCTGACAGGGCAGGGGTGGAGCAACAGGCAGCCTCTGGGGGACTGTGGGTGCAGCCCAGCAGAATCTATGGTTGCCTGGCTTCACAGACCACAAACTGGTCACCCAACAGAAAATAGTTTTATCAGTCAGACCAGTTAAATATTGATGGTTGGCAGCCCCACCAGCAGTATCTCCACGGAGTACCCAAAGATAGAGTTTTGCTTTTATTGTTCCAGAATTTCATTCTGTGCTCTTTAATTCCAGCTTAACTAGGAAAATTTCTAAAATTAAACTCCGGGTTGGCGCATGTGCCAGTCAGTGCATCTTTTCATTTGTTTGCATCTCCCCACTCAAGTTACTAATGCCTACAGGCACATTGCTCAAACCCTGCATTAAAGCAGACTTGATACTGTCGCGATACAATTGCATTCAGATTCTTTTGGCTCCGTGGGTTCCCGAGCGCCTCGAAATTGCCACGCAAGAAGAATCTCTGTGCAGCTATACATATGACCCCATCCAGAGAGAGCCAGTTTAGTGTAGTGGTTAAGTGCGTGGGAGAACCGGGTTTGATTCCCCACTCGTCCACTTGCACCTGCTGATGTGACCTTGGGTCAGTCACAAGCTCTGGCACAGCTGTTCCTGAAAGAGCAGTTTCTGTCAGAGTTCTCTCAGCCCCACCCACCTCACAGGGTGTCTGTTGTGGGGAGGGGAAGGGAAAGGAGTTTGTAAGCCGCTCTGAGACTCCAAGTGAAGGGCGGGGTATAAATCCAATCTCTTCTTCTTCTTCTTCTTCTTTTGCTCATGGCACCAGTTTCACTAGCACATTTGTTTATTTATTTATTTAGAATATCCTATTAGCCGCCTTTCCTTACACGGAGCTCAAGGCAGCTTACATCATTAATGAAATACATAAAAATAAAAAACCAAAATTTAAGATCAAAATTTAATCAAATGCAGCCCTTGAATCAAATGCAGTCCTAAATAAAACCCTTCCCAACTGCCCCCTAAAGACTGAAAGTGAGGGGACAGGTGCACCTCCCCGGGAAGGTTGTTCCATAATGGTGGGACATAATGAGGAATTTCAGACAGGCGATATATTCCGGTTCAGGAACAGTTCCCAAACGGGTTTTGGTGGTGTTCCTCCTGTAGTTCTTCTCACGCGTGTGCAAAGTGCACGCACTGCAATGACATCACCTGGAGGTGATTTGATTGCATTTCTGCCATTGGGGGTGATGGTCTAGGTTTGGGGCAAAACTCTATGGGTTTTGGGGGGCCTCAAAACCATAGAGTTTTGCCCAAGGCCTACAGCATTGCCCTGATGTCAGAAATGTGATGACGTCACTCCTGGGTGACACCATTGCACCGGTGCTGGTGGTGCTGGGAGGGGACTTCGTGGGGGTGGGGGCAGGGCTTCCCTTGCCAGCCACCTGGGTCACGGCAGATTGGGGCCCCTGAAAGCATAGGATCCCAGGGGAATGGCAACCCTAGTCAAGAGGGCCTCACCCTGTGATCTTAATTCCTGGGCGGGAACATACAGGAGAAGACGGTCCTTCAGATGCCCTATCCCCAAGCCCTGTAGAGCCTGGTAATGGTGGGGGAAAGGACTTCCAATGAGTTGCAGCAACCTGTTTGTGCACCCAACAAAACCTGGGAATAAGAGCGCCGAATAATGGAGAATTTCCGTTGCCTGGCCTGCGCTTTGGAAAGACAACCAGAAAAATCAGAAATGTAAAATCCAGGAGGAGAATTTCAGCTGACAGTGGGAAGGGAAAGAAACAAGAGGGCTGAGAAGGCTGATTAAAATGTAGTGCTCAGAGATTTGCCAGGCCTTGGGAAGGAGCCAGGCGGAGGGTGCCAAAATGCCTTCAACTTTGCAATGATTTATATTCATGGTGGGAGGAAAAACAGGAAAGAGAGACAGGATGAAAGAGTCTTTTCTGCAAGGAGAGAGAATATATCAGGGATGACTCTAAGAGGTGGCCGGCACTCAAAAGCGTTCCTCGCTGTCCCTTTTGCTCCCCCATTTTAAAATTACAGCCCAGGCCCAACAGTACAGACTCCCCTTTTAGAAAGCCTGCAGGCAGCTGAAGACTGCTGGCCCACTCCTGTCCTCTTCTCCAACAACAAAGAGATTGGTCCTGGCCCGGCGACTCCCTGCCAGACTAATGCCCCAGCTACCTCTCCCCAGCCACAGGCGGAGGACTGTCAGTCTCCAGGTGGAGACTGGAGATCTCCTGGAATCACAGCTGATATCCAGATGACAGAGATCAGCCCCCCAGGAGAAATTGTCTGCTTTGGAGGGTGGACTGCATGGCATTAGACCCCACTGATGCCCCTCCCCACCTACCACCTGACCTTTTAACAGGTGATACTGGTGACTGAACCCGGGACCTTCTGTATGCAGAACGGATGCTCTGCCACTGAGCCACATAACATTCAAATTTGTGTAACAACTGGCTGAGAGCTAGCACACCTCTGTACGTAACTTGATCACCTGGAGTTTGGCCAGGGGTCGTTTCGTAGAAAAAGAGCTAGGGGAACTCATTAGCATAACTCATTAGCATATGCCACACCCCCTGACATCACCGGAAGTGTTTCATAAGGCCACACCCCCTGACATCACTGGAAGTGTATCATAAGGCCACACACCCCGCCCCCAACGGTCCCAGCCACCGCCGCTGGCCTTGCAGCTCCATTGCCGAGCCCCATGAGGGGCGCAGCGGTGGACCTGCAAGGCCAGCGGGAGTGCAAGGAAGCCCCGCGAAGGCCCTCCCTGGCCCCAGGCAGGCAGGGGTGGTGAGAGGCAGGGAGGAAGCAACTTACCCTCCCTCTTCTCCTGCCTCCTCCTGGCTGAATGAGGGCCGGAAGCGGGGCGGCCGGAAGCAGGGGGCGGGGCTTCGTCATGTGCCCCGCCTCCCGTACCTCACCCAGGGGAACTGCGATCCCCCACGATCCCCCCCGAAATGACCTCTAAGTCTGGCATCCCTAAAGCACAGGTATGCATGAAGGAGGGCTCAGCCCTGTTAATCAGCAGCCTTATCTACCTCTGTTCTACATCCTACATTTTTACCCTGCCCTTCCTTTAGGGCAGTGATGGCAAACCTTTTAGAGACCGAGTGCCCAAACTGCGACCCAAAACCCACTTATTTATCGCAAAGTGCCAACACGGCCATTTAACCTGAATACGGAGGTTTTACTTTAGAAAAAACAACTCACACATTAACTTAAGATGATCCAAACAAAGTAAGGAAAGCAATCCCAAATGCTTTCATTTACTTAAAATTATTTGGAAGACAATTCGACACTTTAATGATGGTCTGGGCCTGGCTGCGGCAATGGCACGCGTGCCCACAGAGAGGGCTCTGAGTGCCACCTCTGGCACCCGTGCCGTAGGTTCGCCACCACTGCTCTAGGGAGACAAGGCGAACTACTTGGCTCTCCCTTCCCTTGTATCCTCACAACAAATGTGTGAGGTAGGATGGCCTGAGAGAGAGAGTGTGACTGGCCCAAGTTCATCCAATCAGCATCATGGGAAGGTGGAGGATTTGAACTCAGGTATCCCCAGTCCTAAACTGACTTTGATGATAATGATGATGATGAAGAAGAAGAAGGAGGAGGAGTAGGAGGAGTAGGAGTTGGTTTTTATACCCTGCTCTTCACTACCTGAAGTCCTGGAGCGGCTTACAGTCACCTTTCCTTCCTCTTCCCACAACAGTCACCCTGAGAGGTGGGTGGGACTGAGAGAGTTCTGAGAAAACTGGCCCAAGGTCACCCAGGTGGCTTCATGTGGAGGAGTGGGGACTCAAACCCATTTCTCCAGATTAGGGTCCACCGCTCTTAACCACTCCACCAAGCCGTCTCTCATTGCTGTGTGCTTGACACGTATAGGAAAATCCTCGCTCCAAGTCATTGTCTCCCCTAGGTTTTTACAGGTGTCTCCTCTCTCACATACACACCATGTCCAATCTCACCCTTCAAGCTCTTTTAAGCCAGCCTCTCAGCACCCTGGTGCTGGCCTGGCCAGAATTCGGAGGCACGCTCACATTTTCAGTCAGCCGTGAGAGAAGAGTTACCCAAATCAATCTGGGGCTGCTGCATAATAAGTGATCAATAAAATACTTCATCTCATTTGAGATGCAAAAATAAATGATATCAAAATGAACGTGTTTAACACAAGTGGAATCAGGTGGGCTGCCGTGCTGGCCTGACGCAACTGTTCTTCATCCAGTTCTTCGAAGTGTGCTTGCACACGAAAGCTTACACCCAGAGTTAAACTTGGTTGGTCTTAAAGGTGCCACTGGACTCAAACAAGTGGACTCAAAAGAGTGAGGGAAGGCTTGCTTTGTGTTTGAGTTTCAAGTTGCTTACACTTCAGTCATTACAGAGTTAAGTGTTGTTTGTTAGGAAACAGGATGTTACGTTACATAATGTATTCTACTGCGAGAAAGTTTGTGGGAGTTGCTTACCCTAATGAAGTGACCTGTAACCTTTGTATTCGTCAACTAACAACTTGTTTGTGGAAATGCTTTGATCTAGCATTCATGTATTCACAAGGTTTATGGCCCTTTGTGTGAAGCAGACAGGAAGCTCCCCTCTAGAAGCCAGCATAGATAGAAAGATGTAGCTGTTAGCATTTAGTACTGAAAGTAACTGCAAGTATGTAACCTTTTCATTTTATTTCTTTTATCCAAAGTACCTTACCCATGCTTTGTTTTGTTTTATAGTAAAGATATTTTTCTTTTACTAATGTGGCTCTTGTGTTTGCAAAACGACCATTGATCTTGAATCTCAGAATCCCAACACTTTGTGTAGGGTGATCAGTAGAGGCAGAATCCTTCCTAGGTCAACTCACCTATTCATCTTTGTTACAGGACTGCAGTCCCTCTCAAACCTGCCCTTCCAATCTTATAAAGCTATCTTAATATTGAGTCAGACCTTTGGTCCTTCAAGTTCATGGGGGTGGGGAGGGCTGAGGCTGAGTAGCAGAGCATTGCATACAGAAGGTCCCACGTTCAGTCCCCAGCATCTCCTCTTAAAATGGAGTGGGGAGCAGGTGATGGGAAAGAACCTGAGAAGCTGCTGCCGGCCTGAGTAGACAATACTGACCTTGACAGGCCAATGGTCTGATTCAGTATAAGGCAGCTTCCTGTGTTCACTGCTGACTCCCAGTGTCCCTCGGGGTCTCCGACAGAGACAAGCCTTTCCCAACACCTGCTACCTGAGATCTTTTTAACCGGGAAATATCAGGGCTTGAACTTGGGACTTCTGCACAGAAGTCAGGAGCCCTACCAATGAGCCACGGCCCTCGGGAATGTAAATCCTCAGGAGCATACTTCAGTGTGAGATTTGAGAATTTTTTATTAGAAATCCTGAATGCCTTTCTTGGCTTGCAGCCACAATAAACTAAGAGGCTGGAGACTGGTTTAGACGTGGACATGGCAATGGTTATGCATCCATTTAAAGTTGCCAGGGGACAACCCAGAGATGTGAGCAAAAACCTCCATGGTTTCCTAAGACAGAGATGTGGGTAGTAGGGTGGATGGGAAGCAACCAGGAGATGCTGGATATGCCTTTACAGTGTCATGAGATGTCATGGCTCTGGCTTCTCCCACCCCCATGCCTCTCCCAGTCGTCCTTCTCCACCCTCCTCCTCCTTCTTCTCCTCCTTTTGAACTGGGGGGAAATGGGGATCTGCTTGTTAGAGTAGGTGGCATTGGAAATAGGGTCAGAGCAGTAGAAAGCTGTTGCTGTGTCCCCTTTTAGAGATCTGTGCAGTACTTCTAGGTTGCAAACGGACAACCCTATTCACATTAGGAAGGCAGGGTTTCCATAATTGCATTCTGTGTTTCACTCCCCTGAATTCCCGTTTGATCAGAGGAATTTCTAAAATGATTTCTGGAACCTGAGCATGTGCGGTATGCTATGAGTTTCAGCTGCTCTGCAGCTTCCCACCAATGTGTTGCCTCTGCACCTCGATACAACCCTCCAAAAATTATCTTGATACAATTGCATCAAGTTTATCTCTGTGTGGTATTTTATTGATGCGCACACGCGCTCCTGCAGATTGGTAAAAATGCCCTGTAAAATGGAACTTGCTACCGTCACAGCACTTGAGTTAAGGGACTTGGAGGGTGCGATTCGTGGGGGAGACTTTATTCAGGATTGGATATCTTCTGCCCCAACCTGGGTCAGAACTGGTAGCGTGTATTACTTCAGCATCAGAGCAGCTCCCATTCATTACAGCTACAGCCCATCATATCAACACGTCAGGATCACTCTTTGACAACGTCTTACTGCAGATATCATGACAGCAGAGAAGATAAAACAAAAACCTTGTGACAAACCACAAACGGTTCTGTACAAAACCTTGTGACAAACCACAAACGGTTCTGGAAATCAGAAACGAAACCGTGATGGAGTCCTAAAACATTCATTCCACTCTGCAAAGACCATGAGGCTATCCAGAAGTCCAAAATCCAGGAGAAAGTTGGATGAGAATTTGAGAAATAAACCCCAAACATTTGATATTTAAAAATCTAGTTTGTCTCACAGTAATGTTTAACTATCAATGAACAAACATGCCCATGGCAAAAGCAAGGAGGAAACTCATGCGGCTTTAATAATAATAATAATTATTATTATTGTATGGCATTATGTGTGGAATAGCCAGGAGATCCTAGGATTGTCTGGCAGCCGCAAGTTCTAGCTCTTAGCACTGTGCTAGTGGTGAGCTAGACTTAGTTTTAGGGGCTGAGAGAGCTCTGAAAGAACTGTGACTGGTCCAAGGCCATCCATCTGGCTTCATGTGGAGGAGTGGGGAATCGAACCCGGTTCTCCAGATTACAGCCCACTGCTTTTAACCACTACACTAAAACTGGCTCTCATGGGGCTTTTAGCAAATGGAACGATTGGCCCAGCATTTATTATTCCTCCACCCCCCAAAATGACTTCTGCTGCTCACCAAACTTCCTCGTCATAGCTGACTTCATGCCTACCGGCTCTATCATGTACCTTGTCACAAACAAATAGCTCAATTTTGCAGCAAAATACCAATGTGTTACACAATCAGTAACATTCCCCGTTCCCGTGTGCTGTTGCTATATTTCACGAAATTATTGAAGATGTAGAATAAGTCAATAAATCTCCAAATCTATTTACCGAGTGCAACTTTTATCGTCCAGAAAGCAGCAGCTCCCTTGCAGTCAATTACAAACATGACGTTTGCCAATAACTCACTATTCCTACGGCTAGAGAACCAAATGAGCTGCTCCTGAGAATACACTTGGAAGACAAATATCTATTAGATTGGTGACAGGCAGCTGGAAGCCTGGGGGACAGGATTTGGCCTCCGGAGTCTTCCTATCTAGGTCCTGGGTGTGAGCTAACATTCCTTGTCCTGTGACTGATCATATTTTTGCTAACTGGGAATGGGTCTCTGCCTTTCATGCTTGGCTTTGTAAATCATTTTGTACTGTGCAGGCATGTCATATAGTTCTTAATACCGCTTCTAATACCTTGTTTATAAGGAGCTGACAGAAGAGGGAGGAGAGGCATCTTTTGACCTTTATGATTATGCCAGGGATCATGGGACCCATGGGGACAAAAGCCACCTGGGAGGGGGGGCTGCACTGAGCTCAAATGGAAAAGCTGGTAAAATCCAGCACATTTATAGGTACAAGAGGCTGCACCCAATGATTCCCTTCTGCTAAGTTAGGCATCTTCCCTGGATGGTGAAAAGCTCCTCAGTGGAAGAGAGTCTGTGGATTCAACCCTCTCATTTATAAGCATACTGGATAATGATGACATATTAACATACAAACAACTGTGAAGAACTGATATATTTTAGGGGGGAAGGAACTGGTACATAGAAAGACCAAATGATGTGAAAACAGATCCAGGTGGGCAGTTGTGTTGGTCTGAAGCAGCAGAACAAAGTTTGAGTCCAATGGCACCTTTTATTGTGTATGGACTGGTAAGTTCCATTTCACTGTATCTGAGGAAGTGTGCCTGCACCCGAAAGCTCATACCTTGAATAAAACTTTGTTGCTCTAAAAGGTGCCGCTGGACTCAAACTTTGTTCTGATGTGAAAATAAGAGAGTCACAGGTTCAGTTTGCACAACAGAGAAAATAAGTCCATGTGGGGATTTGGGGGGTCAGAACAGCATGCATGAGAAATCATCCTTATTAGTCTCTCTCACCGGTACAACTCCTAATCCCAACCATTGTCAGCTAGCTGCCATTTTACATGTGCACCTTCCTGTTCCTTCCTGACTGTGGCGCTACGACGCATGCTTGCTTGCTTGCTTGGCTTTGCTAGCTTGCTGTAAACAGCAATAGGGAGGCTCTCCTGAGACTGTGCGAACTGGTGCTGCCAGACTGGGTTATCGGTCTAACCTTGAGGAAGAGGGAGGGCTTGCGTTCCACCGTTGGTGTGAATATTTCTGCTCTCATGGGGCACGGAGACTCTCCCGTTTATTATGTAACCTCCCGCCGGGAGAATTCCCCCCCCCCCGCGCACTTGGATTTCATTTGCTTGGCCATTTGCAGCATCACACTATATGAAGGGATGCATCCCCCCCATTGTCATTCCTAACAATATCCCTGTAGACCATGGCAACGGACCTGTAATCAAATAAAGCATATCGTTTCCCTGGAATCGTGTGTGGAGAGTTACTTGCTGTTGACCCTGACAACCATACACTGATGTGCAAGTTGGCCCCTTTCAAACTGAGGTGGGGCAAAGGGCTCTTTCCTTCCATCCTCCCCAATGCAAAGAGAGGCTCTACCAGAGGTG
Organism: Gekko japonicus; assembly: GCF_001447785.1. NCBI lineage: Eukaryota > Metazoa > Chordata > Lepidosauria > Squamata > Gekkonidae > Gekko > Gekko japonicus. The sequence continues at coordinate 1,988,577 of NW_015172554.1, forward strand.
TCTTTTTGCACCTCATCCATCCACTCCAACATGCAGACTGAGATACAAGGAAAGAGATACATCAGTGGGAGGACCCCAGCAGAGCTTCTGCTGTAGTTTATGTTCGAGGCAGGAGAGAGCTTTAAAGAGGCCTTCACCTGTTTGGAAACCATCAGAGATGACAGAATCCAGGGCTAAGGACCCTCTGGGAAACAGGTAGCAAAAAGTGTTCCATGCACAACTAAGAGCCAAGGAGCATGAAGCGACAGCCTTATGCAGCATCAGAACACTGGTGCACCTACTGATGCTTACATCTGACTGACAACAGTCCTCTAGCATTTTGCCCAAAGGTTTTCATCAGCTTTGTGACTGGAGATGTTAGAGACAGAACAGGGACTTTCTGCAGGCAAAGTTGTGCAACTCCAGCACTGAGAAAAAGCTATTACCCCTTTAGGATGAAACTGTCTCGTATTGAGTCAGACAATCTAGCTTTGGATTATCTGCTCTGAACAGCAGCGGGTCTGCAAGGCCGCAGGCAGGAGATCTTTCCCAGCTCCCATTTGAACCGGAGACAGCAAGGATTGAGCTTGGGGCCTTCTGCACTCAAAGCATGGATCCATGGAGTTCTAGCCTTGATTGCACAGAAGGATGACATCACTGAAGAAATGAACAACAGCCAAAGGAACTGATTGATGTTACAATTCACTGGTCCTCTTTCCCCCCCCAGAAGATGGCCTTGGTAGTTCAGATCGCAGAAGGAAGCAAACAAGAGGTGACTCCCACATGCATGTTCATCCTTTCATGACTGCAGCATCGGGTGGTGACTAGTACGTGTTAATGAGCAACCACAGAGAAGACGGATTTGTCAGGAGCAGGCTCAGTACTGGGTACGAACAGCCTTGACAAAAGGAAATGTTCCCCTGAAGGCCTGTTTGTTCAGAAAGAATGTTTGTTTTTATATAAGTCTCCAACTGTTTCATAGCAATTGCTGGAATCCCATTCCTCCCAAGGGAGCATCTTCTACAAAGAATAAACTATATTTTTGCACACCCTTATCAATGTTTCCCCATTATTATGGGGATGGATTTTCTCTCTGAAAATGACAAAATGCTGCCATTAAGGGAAACTGTAGGGCAGGAAGCCAGAACACACAACCACAGAAAGCATTACCACTGAGGAATACATAAATAAATACTAGCTTAAAGGACTATCAATTTTGATGAGTAGGGGAAGAAATGAAGCATTCCATGCCATTCCCCAAATCCTAGGCTAATGCATCAGCTATCATTTTTACGTGGCTGCCCACTCACCCGAGAATCCTGGGATTTGTAGTTTCGTGGGGATGCTGAGAATTCTGTAAAAGCTTTTCCTACTCACAGTTCCCAGAGTTCTCTGTGGTGAGAAGACACTCTTGAACCAGTTTACAGTGTAGATATGCCCTGTATAATAGCAGCTTATGCTCCTTTACACACACACACAGTTAAAACAATTCTCAGTGAACTCCAACATGAGTTTCTCAATGAACTCCAACAGGAACAACCGACAAGCTTCCCCTTAGAGAAGGCCAAATGCAACCTTGAAGCGCATGCATTTTGAAGCTAACTTACTGTGAAAGGGAGGAATCCATACTGAAATCTTCATTATGTGGCCTACAGACACAGGGCAAAAGGAGCGTTAACAAGTCAGACACACATCGGTAGCGCATCATGAGGGTTCTTGCATACCCGTGATGGAAATGGACACGAAAAGTTCTATTGCACCAAAAGACAGATATATCCAAGGGCCAGTCTGAATGAGATGCAGGACTATACTTGTGGTCTGTAGTGGAAGAACAGTGAATGTTCATTATTGCCCCACTCCCCCAGAGCACTAGTTCTGGCTCTTATGCCAGAGGGTGTCAAATGCATTGCCATAGCATCCAGTTTGGCATGCACAGACTGCATATACGTGGCTGAAATCCTAGATTTAATCAAGGATCTACCTGCATGTGCAAGCTTATGTTTGTCCAATCAGACATTACAACAACAGGTGAATGCCCTCTGGGGTTGGAGGTGGGGCCAGCAGGCCAGGTGGGTGGGGAGGTTAGGTACCCTTGCCCCATCACACAAAGGGTTAGCGGATTGTCCAAACCAGCACCAAGTTTTCATGCTCCTCCCCTGAGGAATGCCACTAAGGAACAAGGAATCATTGACGGAGCAGTGTGGGAACTGCTTGGCCACTGTCTGGTCCCACATAACTCCCTTAGGAACATAATCACTCAAAGGACCAGACCACCTCTTTTGAAAGCATCCCTAACCGAGAAGGAAGGGACACTTCACATGGCTATAGCTATTACTGGGTCATGTAGTTAAGTAGTTAAGTTAAATGCAACGAAATGCAATGAAAGATTCCCATCTTGCTCAAAAATGTTGGAGAAATGCATCCTCCAAGGTTAATTGAATGGATTCTCTCCACTTCAAAACTGAAAACTTCTTGGTGCTGTTCAAACGTGATGGACATGTGGAAGGAACAGGAAGCACAATCCCCCTCCCCCCACTTCCTGACTCCATGCTTCTTTGAAACAGCCAATCCCAGGAGAGTTCTGGTCTGGGTGCAACAGAGGGACACAGAAGGCAGGAAGTGCCGCCCAACACACACTTCCTGTTTTCTTCCACATGTACATCGTGCTGGAAGGTGCTTTTTTGAAAGTGGGTCAGATCAGATCTACATTTTCAGGCATGAGGCAAGCTGGTGTGTAATGTATCCCGGGGTTAACCTGCATGGTGCCAGAGCTGTCCATTAGAATTTGGAAAGGGAAAAGCAAAACACTGCAGTCCTTTAGAGTTTTATTCATCACAGGGAGAACTCTGCTGTTGCATCACCCTTACAGGATTACAGATGATGCCAATATTCGTATTACTCACAGACAGAAAAACGAGGGAGCACTTTGCAAGCAGAGTTTGATCATCACTGGACGCATACAATTCTGACATTAATCACCATCAGAAGGATGGGAGAAATGCCACAGAGAGACTTTTTGCACTTCTGTCATCTTGGCTCAATAGCATAATGAGTATTGTTTCTTATACATCACTGGGAAGGAGTGATAAAAAACATGCTCCTCATCAATGTTCCCTCTAATCCCCCCCCCCCGCTGAGTGGATCAGTTCATATCCTGAGCAGAATATAACTGCTATAATCTCAAAATGGGCAATGGGCAGTGCAAGACCTTCCGTGGCTCCAGATTGCTGCTGGGCGGGGCTTCCTGTGTTAATGAGCAGCCGCTCAGGTGCACAGCTTAGGGACAACACTGCATGTACTTCTCAGATTTGGGGGTTAGAAAAGCACCATGCATTTTTCATGGGCTCTGTTTGCAACACACATCTTGTGTGTATGTACATAAACTGTGTGCAAAAGACTCAGATCAGCGCATGGAGGTCACGTCCAGTTGCAGTGGACACAACGCTGACTCCACCCCCACATGCTGACTAAGCCCTAGTCTTCTGAGGACTGTGAGTCCTTTTCAAGTTTCACATTTCTTTTTCAATGCATATTTTGGATCTGTAGTGTCAGCTTGCTGCTTTGCCTACCTTGGAGCGATGGGCAAGATGTTATTGATCTAGATCAAAGGATGTCCCATTGGGCTTTAATATATTTCTGCTGAGACAATAGGAGTGAACAACTCAACTCCCTGTGGCATTTCACTGACAGTTTCCATAGCAATTAGCAGCACTGGAATGTGAAGCTTCCTTTTGGGATGTTCTCATCTCTTTTCCCTCTTCAGATTTAATGATCCTGTGCTTGTCAGTAGCTCAGTGAACCAGGCCACCCACAGGCCAAGTGTGGGTTTCTGCATAGTTGGGGGACTCCCCAGATAAACCCAAGTTTACTTTGTAAATTTAAAACCCTCACCCCAAAATAGCCTGATGAGGCCTGAGCTTGCTCACCGCCTTCCACGAGCCATGGAATGTTGAGAGCAGTTCAGCACTAGTTGAAGGGTGGGAGGGGGGACAGGGAGAGGGAATATGAGCTTGGTTAAGGCCCTACACTTATAATATTCTGGATGGCGTAAAGGGCACAACCTCCCCCCATTCTCTCATACATCGTAGGGAAGGAGTGATTAAAAACACACTCCTCATAATGTACTTCTCAGATTTGGGGGTCAGAAAAGCAGCCTCGCCCAGCCCTGAACCTCTGCACTCCTTGGACCATTACCCAACGATGTTAGAATAGGAAGTGAGCATCACTCATTTAACCTCAGAGATCAGCTCCCTTGCACTATGTGGATAAATGTTTTGTATATTTAAAAAGAACCACCTCTTTTTTTAATAAATCTGATGAGGACTGAGCATGCTCACTGCTCTTTAGGAATGTTGAGGGCAGGTAAAGGGAGAAAAAGACAAAAAATGGGAAGGAGGGGTCTTGAACCTCTAAGGATTTATACTGTCCTGGAAAGGGAGATTCCGGTGAGGAAGCAAATGACAAATCATCCACCGATTCCACAAAAGCAGCTGTTGCGCCCTGGGTCTCCCGTTTCCCCTGCTTGTACTGCTCAATTTCCCACTATTTGCTGCATGGACGCATTTTGACCCACATCTTCCTCTGATTTTTCCCAGCGTCTTCTTGATCCTAAAAAATAAGGATCAAGATGAAATGGGGAAAATTGGGGGGGGGGGGAGTGCGGGTCAAAAATGCGGCTGCACAGCAAATAGTGGGAAATTGAGCAGTACAGCTGGGGGAAATGGGAGACCGAGGATGAAACACCTGCTTTTGCGGAATCAGTCATTTATTCCCATGATTCCTTGCCTATATGTCATCAAATTATATTTGTGAGTGTAGTGTGTGTTCCACATATTTGGGGTGTCATTCTATTACTTTCTTTCATTACCCTCAATATTCATTTTTAATGGGCTTTTAAAAATTAGTCTGCATGTTGCGCACAAAGTATTAATTTTATGTACTTTTTTGTGAGGGTCAAGCAATGGCTCCCATCTTTTGGCTATCTTTTAGCAAACATTGCAGGCATGCTCGTGTCGCTTCCGTGGTGCATTTTTAGATGCCATGCCAATTTCCTCTTCCTCGTTTGCCCTCACTGCCCTTGGGGCTCATTTCCACACACAGTCATTTAACCCTACTGGCTGTGGCAACCCTTGGTGATTTTGTCAATAGCAACAGGAGGCCATAGCCGGCACGATGATGACACAGAGGCTCATAAACAAGATCCCAGGGGTTGTCACTACCAAGTGGATTCAATGGCAGCATGGGCAAGTGAAGGACGACAGCACTGGGCAGAAGGAACTGCCAGGGGATCAGGGGGCTACGACTTCCAGTCCAACCACACGGCTGTTCAGCAGGTCGAGTGGTTTTTCAACACTCCATTCTACTGCCCTTTAGAAGCAAATGTTGAAATTAATGAACATTCACTGCAGCTCTGGTGTTAATAATTCCTAAAATGATGATGAGAATAGCAGGTGTTAGGGTCTGGCAAGAGGACACTGAAAAATCCTTTGTTCCATGGCACCAGCATGCACAGAATTCTCTTTGCAATTAGTAGACAGTTAAAACACATCCCATTTCTTTGCTCTTCAAAGTAGAATGAAGTTACAGTCTAAAGGGAACAAACACTGAATGCTAAGGCCACGATCCAGAAACAGTTACTTGCACAAGTCCCTATCCATAGGCCTTTTTAGTAAGCTTGTCCCATTGCATTCAGTGGGACTTAAATGCAACTAACTCCTTCTGAATTGGGACCCTGAGTCACTGCAATGCAGATGTTGCCTTTGGCCTAGTTTTGCCTGGCAGGCATCCACACCCAACTATCTCTCCACAATTTTGGAAAGTTAAATATCTGTAATTTATCCTGTTTTTTTATAAAATGGTGTTCTCAATCTGCTTGTTGGAACACACCAATCAAACACAGATAAAAACATTGGGTTAGAAGAATGGTGAAGTTTTGTTTAAAACCTAATTTACCTTGCAGACATCCATCTCAAAACTTAACACAAAAAGTCCATGAGATTTTCTTGAAAGAGAGAGAGAGGGAGGGAGAAAGAGAGAGAGAATGAATGAGAAAAACAGGTTGGGATAGAGTAAATGGCAGATGATGAATGGACACAGAAAAGAATTACACAAACAACCACCACCAACAAAAAGATTTTGCTTCAAATCATTCCTTACGTGTACTGCACATTTCCAAGTGTGTAAGTTTGGTGCACAGTGATAACAAGCCTCAACTGTATCAGACAGCCTCTTCACTCAGCAATATTCAGCAGTATTTTAACAATGTAATAGCAAAAACATCTTACCAGTTCAAGTGCTTGCTAGCATTCATTTACCAGGAAAATTATAGCCCGGAGACCTTGCTAGCAGCCTCTTAGCCAATGAAAATAAAAGTGCCCAGAGGGTCTTGAACCGCAGGACCTGGTGGTGGGCCACAGGCTCCTTGATCCCTGTATTTGCTTTGTTTGCACACAGAGGAAGCTGTGGGTCTCTACAGTGTTACCACTGCAGATGGACATATTGTGGTACTACAGTTCTCAGTCCAGCAGGGATCAGGAGACAAGCCAATACACCTAGACTTGGTAAAGGTTTCCCTTGCTTGAAAGCCAGTCAAACCCGACTCTAGGGATGCGGTGCTCATCTCCGCTTCCAAGCCAAAGAGCCAGCGCTGTCCAAAGACATTTCCGTGGTCATATGGCCGACATGACTAGACGCCAAGGTGCATGGAACACTGTTACTTTCCCACCGAAGTGGTACCTATTTATCTACTTGCAATTTCTTGCTTTCGAACTAACAAGACCCTTGCTGGATTACATCAACAAGCCAACTATTCCAGCATCATGTTTCCTACAGAGGAAGGCTAATGAATATGAAGGCAAAAATCCCTAACATCCCCCTGAACAACTAGTATTCAGAGGACCACCGCCTGCCCTAAACATGGAGGTTCTAGTATGGCACCATAGCTACGGCCATGCATGGATCTAAGCTGGAAACCATCATTACACCTTGTGGCAGTCAGTTCCATGAGAGAAGAAGAGTTGAATTTATACCTCGCTCTTCACTCAGAATCTCGGAGTGGCTTACAACCTCTTCCTCTCCCCACAACAGACACCCTGTGAGGTGGGGGGAGGGCTGAGAGAGCTCCGAGAGAACTGCTCTCGAGAGAACTGCTCTCGAGAGAACTGCTCTCGAGAGAACTGCTCTCGAGAGAACAGCTCTGAGAGAACTTGTGACTGACCCAAGGTCACCCAGCTGGCTGCATGTGGAGGAGTGGGGAATCAAAGCCGGTTCTCCCAGATTAGAGTCCACTGCTCTTAACCACTACACCCGATGTGTTCTTTATATTGAACAATTCATTGCTTAGTTAAAGGCAGAAATGCTCATGCCTGCCTGTCTTTAGGCCACCAGCTTTCAAACGCTGAAAGCCACAGGTGGAGATGCTATCTTATCCAGGCTGATTCTGGACAATCAAATCACTGCCCTCCTCCTTCCCAGTCCAGCCTCGCAGCCGGCTTCCTAATCATCTTCCTTGTGCCTTCTGCCCCCAGGCTTAGAATGCAAAATGACACAAAAGAGCATTATATAATTTCATCCGGAAAAGGCTGCGCGGCTGCATTTGAAAGCGCTGAACAAGCAGTTCTGGTCCGGATGGCTCTTGCTGCAGGCGGAGTGAGCCTGGTGGTGTGCAGGGAAAACCGGTTCTGCTTGTATTCTTTTTAATAGCACTGAAAAATCGTCCCCTCAAAACCATCCAATGAAGAAGAGGAAGATTCAGAGCTGGCTCCAGAGGGTGATAAGACGGGGGGGGGGGGCGAACTCTCTCAGGCCCCAAGGAAACCAGAAGAAACGTCAAGTAAAAGTATCCTGCGGCCTTCACATTCCCTGACATTTGAACTCATCCCCAATGTAAATACACTCTAATAGGCAAAAAAGAGAGAGAGAATTTCGTCTGGGGCCATTAAAGGTAAAGGTAAAGGTTCCCTTGCTCGAAAGCCAGTCAAATCCAACTCTAGGGTTGTGGTGCTCATCTCCGTTTCAAAGCCAAAGAGCCAGCGCTGTCCGAAGACATTTCCGTGGTCATGTGGCCGGCATGACTAAACACCAAGGCCCACGGAACGCTGTTACCTTCCCACTGAAGTGGTACCTATTTATCTACTTGCAATTTCTTGCTTTCGAACTGCTAGGTTGGCAGGAGCTGGAACTAGAGACGGGAGCTCACTCCGTCATGCGGCACACTCGGGTCTAAGCTGAGTTAGTGTGAGCTAGCTCACAGTTTTTTTAGCCTCCAGCTCACACATTTTTGTCTTAGCTCGGGAAGGAGGGCTCCAGAGCAAACTGATTGATGCAGTAGCCGAATAGCTCACTCACAACTTTAACACCAGTAGCTCACAAAGTAGAATTTTTACTCACAGCTTAGAGGGAATATTGCTTATCAGACAGGGGTTTTTTTGACACACACCCCCTTCCCTTCAATACAGAGAACAGTGACAAGTTGGATTTTGTTTACTTGGTATTTGAACTGAACAATGCCAAAATAAAAGGATATTTTATCATTTTGTAAAAAGAACCTTTTCAGAACAGAACAAGGAATGCAAAAGACCCGCCCCCCCACACCCTGTTCTCCCCATGTGTGAGGAATGCAAAGAAGGGGTGAAAGAAAGCCCCCCCCAGAACCTCCAGAGAAGTCTGAGCGTCCCCTAGCGCTGACCCAGAACTGCAGGAGTTCTTGGAAGCAAGAGAGAAAAGAACCAAGGGCTTCGCACTCCCTCCCTCCCATCTGCTTTCAAACAGGTTCCTCCAGTCTCCGCCTGTCTTGCGGGGTGGACTAGTAGTGAGCAAAAAGGCATCAGTGAAGTCTGCCGTTGTATCCCTCTCCTGAAGTGACTCGCAGTGCAACCCTCTGCATGTCTGCTCAGAAGTAAGCCCCACATTGCTGAGAATTGCTGACTTGGAGACAGACACTTTACCACTGAGCCAACACCCCCTCCCCTTAGGCAGCAGAACTTCCAGATCAGAGGATACTGCTTTCGAGAGAGGCTTTCTGAAGACACAGTCCAGTCCATTTACAATTATTAAAAAAAAAGTAGGTGGGTGGGTGGGCACGTGTCTGTGCAAGAGCCCAGCTTGAACCACAGAGATGAGACTTGCTAAAGATCTGTCAGACAAGCAGCTGCTTGTGGGATGACTGCACACATTTGTTGTTGTTGTTCAGTCGCACAGTCTCTTTGCGACCCCATGGACCAGATCCCGCCAGGCCCTCCTATCTTCCGCCGTCCTCTGAAGTTTGCTCAATTTTATGTTCGTTGCATGTATGACACTGTCTAACCATCTCATCCTTTGCCGTCCCCGCCTTCTTTGACCTTCAATCTTTCCCAGCATCAGGGTCTTCTCCAGTGAGTGCTCCCTTCTCATTGGGTGGCCAAAGTATTTGAGCTTCAGTTTCATTATCTGGCCTTCCAGGGAACAGTCAGGGTTGATTTCTTTTAGGATTGACTGATTTGATCTTCTTGCAGTCCAAGGGACTCTCAAGAGTCTTCTCCAGCACCATAGTTCAAAAGAATCTATTCTTCGGCGCACACAAGGACACAGTAAAGGGGTGAAGGGCAGAGACTATTAACCCTTTTCACTGCCTGTTTCTGTGCAATCATCCCCCAAGCAGCGTTCTCCCTCCCCCCTGGGCATTGTAAGAATGCTTTTGGAAGTAAACTTTGCAACGCTTCTCAATTTAATGAGCACATCGCAGCTGGCTTCACAGTTCCACAACAATTCTGAGGTTCAAATGGAGAAGCGAATCGTGCTTCAGGGGCCCAGAGGAAAGCAAGCTCAGTGAAGGAGGGGGCAGTATCCTACTCCCCAAAGTTAATCTCCCCTCTTGCAAAAGCCAAACTCATGATTTGAAGCCCATGAAGGTTTGCACGCAGAAGGCCCCAGGTTCAATCCCCAGCACCTCCAGTTAAAAGGAACAGGTAGTTGTTTCCCTAATTTTGCGTCTCAAGGATAATTCCTGCAACAATTAAGTGCCTCTGGTAGCTTCTATTAGCCTGTTTCACCCTGAATTGCTTTCCTTTGCCATAGCCAGCTGTAGACCATACGGATCGAAAGCTTAATGCTTCTAAAGAAGCCTGAGCACTAGCAGCATGAAAAACGGTAGGCTGTGCACTATGTGGCACCTTAGTGTTCACGTGCATGTATTTGCGCGCATGTGCAGTAGGCTCAAGATGCTTCCAGCAGCTATGCTCAGAGATTTAACTTCTGGAGACCCAGAAGAAAGGACTTAAAAATGACCCTAATAATGCATGCTGGGTAAGCACGTGGACATTTTTTAAAAGGCTTTCCCACAATTTCCCCCTTCCAAAACAAAACAGAGACAAATTAGGGCCACTGTTTTTTTCATGAACAGGTGTCATGATATCAGGGCTGTCTTTGGTAAACAGAGACCAGGGGAGTGGATACATTTACACTTTCAATCAAAACACAGTCGCTTTGGCTTTGTGCCTCTGTTCAACTTAGATTTTAGGCAAGAATCCAAATTCCAATAAACACTCCACCCCCCTTTCACAATATGGGCCTATTCTTTGATTTTTGGTCAGCCACATCAAGTCACAATCGTATTTAAGTGGGCCTTTCAACTTAGAAATCCCTCCCCCACTGTTTCATCCCATAGATCCCCATTTCTATTTTGCTCCTTCCATATATGACTCAAACCCAAGATTCTTTTTGTGCATTTCCTCAAGTCAAATCTTTCAGTAATACATCAGCATTTTCCACTGTTTTTTGTACATCAATAAATCAGCATTCTACACCATATGTAAAAGTTGTACTCTTTGTAATAAAAATAATAATAATAATAATAATCAATATTCATATACACTCACACACCATTCACTACTGTCCCATAACTCCCTTAAGGTTCACATAACAACTTAAAACCACCAATGTCACCCAAATTCCAGTTTCATACAGCATTTAAGGCAATAATAGCTCTCGAATAAAAACTATTTTTTAATCTATTTGTCCTTGCTTTAATTGTCCTATATCTTCTGCCCGAAGGCAGCAGTTCAAACAGGGAATGATCAGGATGTGACAAGTCCTGCAAAATGTTCTTTCCTTTTTTCAAACATCGAGAACTATACAATTCCTCCAGGAATGGGAGAGAGCAGCCAATGATCTTCTGGGCTGTAATAACAATAAACTGCATATAAAAACATACGAGTCTACATAAAACGAGCAAGTCTACAGAAACAACAGTTAAAAGCAGAGAACCACTCACAACAGTAGAATCAAACACACAGCCAATTGAAACAAGGAACATTTGTTCATCGGTAGCAAAATTATGATTGCACATGTTTGTCTTTGATTTCTCTTTCTGCTCTCCCCCCCAATCATTAGGAAGGGGACCTAATTTCTGAGCACAAAACAAATGACTAAATGACATTTCAATCCCAGGGTATTCTTCTTTCACAAAACAGGCTCCCTGTCCCCATAAAATGATTGGAAACTAATATGTTCTTTTATCTCCCATCCCTCTAAAGGTGACTTTCTCCTGTCTTGCATAAAACACCCACTGAGACCCATTAAAGCATCATCTAACTTAGCGTAGGAAGCTGAATACTGTTGTATGTCTGTTTTGAAAATGTTGTGGTGTCCAGATTGTGCAATTCCCTCCCCAGGAGGTCCATCAAAGCTCTTCCCTTCTGGAAACCTGTGAAAAACCATTTTTAATCTGGAGGACATCTAGTTTCTGTAGTCCCTGATGCTGTGTTACTCTGTAGATTCTATGGTGGATTTTTTTTTTTGACTGACTGCTTCTCTCTGATGTTTTGTAAAGTCTTAACATTTTATTTCTGTTATGTTTGCTTTTGTTCTAATGCTGGCTGAAAGTTATGCGTTTTTTAAATAATAAAATATTACAGGTTCAATTTCAAAGAAAAAGCAAAACAGGGCCCTGTTCACATGGAGGATTTGCCACGGTAAAGGCATGAATGGCAGGCGGATTATCGGTGCGCGATCACACTGCAACATCTGGGAAGCGTAGCACACCCGTGGGCAATCCGTGGCATCCCACCGAAGATGCGCGGTAAAAAACTACCTAGGAAAGTGCAGTAGTATCTGGAAAACGCGCGGCAGGGGCGGGCGTCTGATCGCGGGAGCGCTAGTATCTCATGGCTTCCGGCGCCTGTCAAAGTCCTGTCGCAAACTACATGGTTTCCCTAAGTGCATGCACTCAAACACTAAACTGGAAGCAGTGCTGCTCTGTGGAACTGCACATGCGCACAAATATGGAACGCTTGCCGCGTGGCTTCTTTGTCAGCTCCAGCATCGCCGTGTGATCGCGAGCTTCCTGCCTACAGCGCGAAGATTCAGGAGACCGTGTGATCGAGCTAACGTGCTTTATTTTGCCTCGGGGCAAATAGCCACGCCTCACCCCTGCGTTATGTGGCCCGTGTGACCGGGGCCCAGGTTTGTTTGTTTTTTAAAGATCAAACCAGAAGGGTGAGAAATTCAAAATGATCCTTACATGCAGTACAGTTCACTGGTGCATTAAACTAGTGATGAGGTTGGCCCAGAGGGGATGATGGATACCCCGATGAGCAGTCAGAGGTGCTGGAATAAGGGCCATCATGGGAAGAGGGGGACTGGAGATCATCTCCAGCTAAAGAGACCCTGAAAGTAGGCAGTGGGAACGAGCCTTCCCTGTCTGAGAGCTGCCGGCCATCAGAACACAAAGTACTGAACTAGATGACCTAGTGCTTTGGCCTGGTATAAGGCATCTTCATACAAGGATATGTGTGAGGGTGTGAGCTTGTGCACATGTTCATTTATTTATTTAGTGCACCTCTTTCTCCCCTTCTTTCCATGATCCCAACACCACACATCCATACAGAGGGTTCCTAGGAGATCTCCCAACAAGAAATGGACCAGACCTGTTTTGCCCACTTGTGGTTTGATGTGTAACTCCTTGCATTGAAAGAAGAGGAACTCCAAACCTTTCAATCATCTCACCAGGCAGATGCAATGTCCCTTCATATACGGAAATGGCAAATGCAATATATATATATTTGCTCTCATAAATGAGTAACTCTGGGCGTCTGAAAAGAAAAGACAGAAGCCCTAATCTGCAGAAACCGTTTGTGCCTTTCTATTCTAGTCCTCACATCGGTTAACCAAATCATGCATGTGCAGTGTTCAGCAGAACAGAAGGGGAGATTTGTTAAGGATCCCAGACAATTATTTGGATTGGCAAACTGGCAAATCTGGCCTCTGAGCGAGGAGGAGGAGGAGGAGGAGAAAGAAGAAGCAGAAGAGGAGGAGGAGTTGGATTTATACCCCATCCTTCACTTGGAGTCTCAGAGTAGCTTACAATCTCCTTCCTTTCCTCCCCCTACAACAGACACCCTGTGAGGTAGGTGGGGCTGAGAGAGCTCTGACAGAACTGGCTCCCTCAAAGGTCACTCCGATTTGCAACGCTTTCTGAAGACACAGTCCAGTCCGATTCTGAATCTCTAGTGCTGTCTAGGCAATTAATCCCAAACGACTGTGGATCGGTTCCATGACTCCTCTTTGACGGGCTGCACATGTAGTATAATTTTAGAAAGAATGCAGAAGACTTAGGAGATAGGGAGTAGACTTGTATAACCTCTATAATATTTATTAAACAGTTGAATAACAGTTGATAGAGTATTGTAGAAATTTAGAGTTTTAGTAATTTTGTAATTAACATATGCAGATCAAACGCAGTTTTATATTTAAATATTTTATATATATTATTGGTACCCTTTTGTATTGTTTGTAATTGGGCTGGTGATATACCGAATAAACTGAATACTGAAATACTGACTCCTCTTTGCAAACAGTAGCACCTTTCCTCCAGTGCAAGGCACACTCTACTGCTACACAAACTCCCTCATCAAGCTCCTGTTTAGTGTAGGAGAACCTGTTTGGTGTAGTGGTTAAGTGTGGGGACTCTAATCTGGGAGAACCGGGTTTGATTCCCCACTCCTCTGCTTGCAGCTGCTGGATGACATTGGACAAGCCATAGTTCTCTCAAGGACAGTTCTGGAAAGAGCTCTCTCAGCCCCACCTACCTCACAGGGTGTCTGTTGTGGGGAGGGGAAGGGAAAGGAGTGAATGAAGGGCAGGGTATAAATCCAATCTCCTCCTCCTCCTCGCTGGGGGAAAAGTGCAGAACCAACCAACGGAATCCAACCCAGTATCCCTCTAACTGGTTTTCTTCAGCAATGAGACAGCTTACTCTCTGCGACTAAACTCCAGGTAGAGAACAACTCTCTTGGTGGCAGAAACAATAATCCAGTGCTCTTCAATGAAGGTGGACAGGGGAAGAGAAAAGTCCGCAAGAGTGTGGATGGTTAGGTGGTATTTGTGACTTGGCACCACTAACTGTGCCAGAGTAGGGAATGTTCTGTGTTTGCCCCCAGGCTGCCTTCCTTTACTCTCAACAGTACAATTTTTATTAGGAAATGCTCCCTTGCTGTGCCAGGCAGCTGCGAGCTGATACACATCGAGCTTGTGAAGAAACAGGAAAATAAGACCGAAACGGAGAGATCTGTAGCAAAGCAGACGAGAGCAGAGCCTCAGTTTCTCACGTCTGTTATTGTTAGATAACAAAATATGCTCATCGTTGTGGCAAAAACCAATGTGGTGTAGAGCAACCATGAGCAGACACTGCACAAATTGCTGGGCTTTGACCAGCGACAGGCATGGAATGTTAAAAACACACAGCTGCGGGAGCTGTCACTGGGAAGCTGAGAAATCATGCTTCAAGACAGTAGTGTAAAACCGCCCACAGACCACAGAGACTGCTTCTGTAACTGCACAAATGCACACACACCAAACCCCACAATGAACAGGTTCCTGGGGAAACCAAGTAACCAGTAACAACCAGGAGAACAGTGGACTGATGGTGACATTGCCTATGTGTGCTAAAGATGGGAACTGCGCCACATTTGACTCGTGCGCTCCTGCCTTATATGTGCAAATGGCCGCCATTTGTTCATATGTCAGCATGTACAGGGGTGTGCTTTTATCTTTTGGAAATATGTTTGTTTCCAAATTCAGAGGTTGAAGAAACCTGGCAGGGGTGTCCCAAAGCAGACAAGATCAGCCAAGACACAACGGGGAGATCCAGGTCTATTCTGGACCCCCACAGGTGGGCACAGTGTAGCACAAGTGGCTAGAGTGTCAGGCTAGGATGTAGGAGACCCGGGCTCAAATCCTGGTTCTGCCATCGAAGCTTTCTGGTGGCCTTGGGCCAGTCATCCTAATGCACACTGATCCTAACCTACCTCACAGGGTTGTTGTGAGGACAAAAGGGAGGAGAGGGGAATGGTGGGAGCTGCTTTGATAAATAATAACGTAGACACGGCTCCTCTATCCACATAGAAACGTCGTAAATTTACAAGGGAACGAAGGGCACGAACATCAAGGAAATGAAACGTAGGTCCACTTTGGGTGGGTCAGTAGTAGAGGCTAGTGCAGTGGTGTCAGCATGAGAGTGTTCACTTTTATCCTTTAACTTAACTGTCAGGGACCTACGTACCTTTGGAACCGCCTCTCTCCCAGTATGCCCCCCGAAGGGCATTAAGATCAGCAGATTATTTATTTATTTTTTATTATTTTATTTGGCTTCTATTCTAACCTCCCCACTGCAGCAGGCTCAGGGCGGCTCACACCATTATTACTGGTAAAACAACTTCTCAATTAAAATCACAATAAATTAAGTCTAAAAATGATACATAAAGTGCTACCGGTAGCAACAGCATACAACAATGGCGGGAGTCCCTAACCAATTAGCGCATGGTCTGGGTCACATCAACGAGGCACAAGCTATCCAGTGATATTAATGGTATTATTGATGTTATTAAAATATTGATAGTATTGATGGTATTGGGGCCAGAGCCTCAGATGGTTGTGGGCGGCTCCTTAATCAAAGGCCTGGTGGAAGAGCTCCGTTTTACAGATATCCGGCTGGCCTCGACCAGGGCCAGGGGCTTTTTCCACCCTGGCCCCAGCCTGATGGAACTCTCTGACGAGTGACATCCGTGCCCTGTCTGATCTATTAAAGTTTCGCAGGGCATGTAAGGCAGAGATGTTCCACCAGGCCTTTGGCTGAGGCCAGCGACGGTTCCTTACATCTGCCTGGCGCCCTCCCCCATCCCCCCATGAGTGAATGCTAGCACTGCCATCTTGTTTTTAAAATGTTTTGAAATATTTAAATGCTTTGAATGTTTTAAATACTGAGTTTTTAATGGTTTTTACTGATTTTACAATGCACTGAATTAAATTGTTGTAAACTGCCAGGAGCCCCATGCAAGCGAGGAAGGGCATTCAAGACATCTAA
The DNA here is from genome assembly GCF_001447785.1 of Gekko japonicus. Lineage (NCBI taxonomy): Eukaryota > Metazoa > Chordata > Lepidosauria > Squamata > Gekkonidae > Gekko > Gekko japonicus. The sequence goes on from NW_015172554.1 coordinate 2,004,892, forward strand.
TATAATCAAATAAATAATAAACTTGTATGATTTATTGTAGCTGTTGAATGGGTAGCTGAGCAGACAGCAAAAAAAAAGATATTTTATATTGATACTGTTATGATTTTACGTGTGTGCTAGTACAATTTTGACCACTGAAGAAGGTCCTTTGAGCCGAAACACATTGGGTCCTTTGGTTAATATAACATGTGTAACCATTACTGTGATTCTTTGTTATTGGACGTGCAACTTCACCTAGTTGCTGTATCTTATGATCTGAGTTTTTAATGGTATCCTTTGTATGCCATTTTTAATCCTTAAGGTCCTGTGCACTGTGTGATAAATATTTGCATTTTATTTTATTTTCTAGTAGTTCAGCCTTTTGGTTCCTGATTTAATTTTCAGGTTGGGGTTTTTCCCCTTTTGTTTTTCTCTAGCTGAGCAGACAGACCACAGCAAGCCAAGCACGCCCAAGACTGGCACCCCAGGCAGTCCCAAAAACTGGACCTGAACATACCAAATTCACCTGGTGCTTTCAATCCCAAGCCACAGTGTGCTACATCTGAGTGTACTAAAAATAAAACAAATTTTTCAGAAAGGATCTGTGGCAGGGTAACCCAGATTAACATGTGGAATTCACTGCCGCAGGAAGTGGTGGCAGCTACAAGCACACACAGCTTCGAGAGGGGATTGGATAAACATACAGAGCAGAGGTCCAACAGTGGCTATTAGCCACAAAGTATAGATGGAACACTATACCTGGGGCAGTGATGCTCTGTATTCTTCATGCTTGGGGAGCCACAGTGGGAGGGTTTCTGGAGTTCTGGCCTTGCTGGTGGACCTCCTGATGGCACCTGGGTTTTGGCCACTGTGTGACGCAGAGTGTTGGATTTGAGGGGCCATTGATCTGATCCAACATGGCTTCTCTTATGTTCTTATTCTTCACCAAAGAGCATCTAACATCTGCAGGCTGTGTAACTGCTGCATAAGATTCAAATCTGCATCTGCCCTGACCTGGATAGCCCAGGCACACCCTATCTCATCATATCTCATCAGCTATGCAGGGCCAGCCCTGGAAAGTGATTGGAAGGGTGACCTCCAAGGAATACCAGGGCCATGACACAGAGGCAGGCAATCAAGCCACCTCTGAAATGTCCAACCCCCCGTAGGGGTCGCCAGAAGTTGCCATGACTATCAGGGATGCAAGCATGCACTCATACACACACACACACACACACACACACACACACACAAAACCCCCACCAAAGCAAAAAGATTCAAATCTGCATCTTATTGCTGCTTTTTGAATGATTTATTCTGAAATTCACAATGAAGGAGTGGAAAGGAGTAGAAGGGCTATGCCAGGGTTGGCCAAACGTGCTCATCATAAGAGCCACATAGAAGAAACATCAGATGTCTGAGAGCCACAAGACATGAACAAAGATTAGACACAAATTTTTAATGGGAGATATGCAACTTTGCTTTTTATTAACATTAGCATTAAATAAGATTGCCAGAAATAAAAAACAAAAGGGGTAAAACAGATATTAATAATTACATTTAAACAGACAAGTGTTTTCTCCAAGCTGGCTTGGGGGGGGGGTTGCTTTGAGAACGTACTTCAAGTTAAAGTTTCTTTCTTTCTCTGCTCCCCCCCCCACCTCAAGCCTACCCAGGGAGGGGAACACTGGCTGGGGAAGGGAAGTCTGATAGGGGAGGCATGCCTCCCCTTCACTTCCCCAACCACCCTGCCAGGAGCTGCACAATATGTGTGAAAGAGCCACATGTGGCTCCCGAGCCGCACCTTGGCCACCCCTGGGCTATGCTGACCACCGAAGCTCATCCCATGAAAACAATCTTCTTCGGCCTCCCATATTTCTAAAGATTATACCATGCACTGCCGAAACATTAGCCATGTTTTCACTCTTAAGGACTAGAAATGTTCTCCTTAAAGAAAAACATGACATTCTCAAGACACTGAAGTTTACGCCTGCCAGCTTGGCCTTTCTCAAGCCCTGGCTGCCATGGGAGTGGGGGTGACTCTGGGATGTTAAGTTTCAGTTCTGCTGTGCCTTCTGTGTTTCCATTATCTCTGTCTGACCCTCAGCGCCTGGTGTAGCATTTCTCTTGGGAAAAGTAGCCCGTTACTTTGGCGGGCTTCTACCTGCTCCCTGATTGGCCCTGGGCCATCAGGGGGTCTCCCTGAATGACGTATAACTACTTACTGCATGTGTTTCCTTTAGTTCTAACATGAAATGGCTATGATATCTGCACACTCTCAATTTCTCAATGAACTTTACTTCTTTAAATGAAAGCTGTTGGGAACTGATTGCTGCAGGAGCCTCAATTTCTACACAATGCGCATCTCCTGCCTGAGGCCCAGGTAGCTTTGAACTGTCAATTCTGTTCTACCTCAGTGTCTCAAGCCAAAAAAGGTCTTTCCCGGCACCTGGTCCTGAGGTCCATTCACTGGAGATACCAGAGACTGAAACGAGGATCTTCTGTATGCAAAAGACACGCTCAGCCTGTGAACTATGGGCCATTTCCAACAACAAATAAAGCTGCCTTGGCATTAAGTTAGATGCATAGTTCATCCAGCCCAGTATTGTCTTCTGTGACAAAACAGTGTCCATATTATTGACAAGACAATAGTGTCTATAATGCAGTGCTTGAATACAGCAATTGTCTTGCATTGTAGACACTCACAGTAGGCACTGTATTGTCAGAGCAGACAACTGAGCTCTGGACTAGATAAACCCACAAGGGGACTCAGTATAAAGGCAGATTCACACGTTGGAGGAAGTCCAGAGCTCCCAGTGGTCCTCCAGGTTCTCCACCATTGACTACTCAGGATCCTTTATCCTGGGACCTCACAGATGCAAAGCCTGTGCTTTACCACTGAGCCAAAGCCTAATTATATGTCGGCCATGGCTTGATAAACAAATTAAAAGGCCTCTCACTCACGAAAGATGCTCACTGTGCACTGGACATCTCATCACTAGTCCCACTCTGAATAGCTGGCACTTCACTTGCCCCTCTCCATCATTTTTCAACAAGGCTACCGTGGATTTCTGCTTTTTCTGCTTTTCCCAATGACAGAACAGGGATCATTTGCATAACACACCATCTCTATTCACAAAATAATTTCCAGCCTGTGATGGTAGATGCTATCAAAAGTTATAGAGGTTGCCCTGACCTGGATAGCCCAGTCTCATCAGATCTCGGAAGCCAAGCAGGGCTGACCCTGGCAAGCATTTGGATGGGAGACCTCCAGAGAATACCAGGGCCGGGAGGCCAGTGGCAGGCTATCAAGCCACTTCTCTGAACGTCCTCCATGTCCCAGTAGGAGTTGCCAGATGTCACCATGACTTCCAAGCACAGGCACACATGCACACACACAAATGCAGCCACCAACACCCCCCCAAAAGCCATAGAGGTTTAGAAACCAGACATATTAATCTTACACAGGGGCAACAGCCAGGAAGGGCATTTTTAAAAGCAGGAGCTGCCGCTGATTTTGATTCTGCTGCACCCAAAGTCCAGTTGTTATTTCTGTGGGCAAATGTGCAGATCTGCATGGGCTTTTGTGGCCATCTGCACTCAGTGCCTAGTTCCAGAGACACTCAGTGGGCAGGCAAATAGCATATCACACACACACAAAGTCTCAGGAGAGACGGATGAACAAGAGACCTTGGCAAAGAAACCCTCTGGGGTGCTTGTGCATCACAGGGACACAACAATGGGTTGCTCTAAGACAGTTTTAGGGTACACAACTCTGCCCTAATGGAAAATCTGGGGTCCTGCACCATAGAACTTCAGATTCTGCAACCTGTACAAGTTATGCAAATCATATGCATTTTACACATCTTCTCTCTTTTGGGTGCTTATGAGGCTTATATGGGAGACCTCCAAGGAACACCAGGGCCAGGAGGAAGAGACAGGCTATCAAGCCACTTCTCTGAACGTCCTCCATGCCTCAGTAGGAGTTGCCAGAGGCCGCCATTACTTCAAAGCAGGGGAGGGGCCATGGTCTAAGTGTTAGCGCATCTGCTTGGCAGGCAGAAGGTCCTAGTAGAGCCAGGTGTTGGGAAGGACCTCCAATCCACCTGAGACCTTCGAGAGCCACTGCCAGGAAGAGTAGACAATGCTGACTTTGTTAGATCAGTGGTCAGGCTCAGTAGAAGGCAGCTTCATGTCTTTGTGTGTTCACATGCTCAAAAATCTGTGATCCAGGAGATCCCGGTTCAGATCTCAGATCTGAGTGACTCGAAGCTAGCTGCCACCTTCCCATACTTCATCTGCAATGCACAGATAATAACACTGGTCTGCTTTACCGGGTTGTTGTAAAGATTTTTTTTTTAACCATAAAAATTTATTAGGTTTTAACATAAAACATATCAAATACATACAGGTTCTGAAGCGTCAGTGTAGCAATTAAAACCTGAATAAGTCAAACAGTGTACAAGTTTCCAGCATCTCTAAACATACATTAGTAGAAGTGAGCTAACTTAATAATAACAATGAATATTTCGCTTTACTGATAGATTCCCAATCAAAAGATTCAAAGGTTAACTTATCAACAATTGGATACCATTTACCGGTTGGGTTGGGTTGTTGTAAAGATGACAAGATAATGCATGCAAAGTGTTTCAGTGCTTTAAAATGCTATCAAATTGCATGCAAAATAGTGGGGCAGGCTACCCTCTGGCAAGACATCTTCGTTTGGAAGAAGTGGGATGGGGAAATGAAAAAAATTCTCTCATGGTGCCTTTGGGAACATGGACATTCTTTTTTTGGGGGGGTGCAAACTTTTTGTCCCCTGGCCAGTGTCCAATGCCACTATCTTTTAAAGCTGCCTCTGGATTCCAAATGCTGATGTGTACAATAAATATAGCCCTGTCAATGGTCCCTTTCAGGAAAGGCGCTCACAAGATGTATTGTCCTTTCGAGGGTTTTAAAAATTTCACCGCAGCCCTTGATATTCTACCACAATATCCTTTTCTTCAGAGATATTCTGGCACACATGCACAATAAACAACACCCCCCCCCCCCGTGCAGTTCGACAGCTTCTGGCTCCTTCCCAGAGATAATGAGGGCTTCCAACATAGTTATTTCTCTGTCCTGCCAAACCTCACTTCCAATAAGGGAAACTTGAACGTCAACAGAATTCCAGTCGCTCTGACCCATCACTGATCTTCAAAGCAGCTACAGGGAGCTACTTAATTAGCTTTTTTGCCCTAAATGGAAAATCCTAATCCCTAATTTTGCAATTTTTATGGTTGAATCTCCATCTCCCTAATTATGTCAGTTTTGCTGCTGTACTCTGTCCAGGGTCCTGAAGCCCAGGCTGCTATACTAAAATTTATTTCCATCTTCATATGAATAAAGATTCAAGATCACTGTTCCAGGTGGGCAGCCGTGTCGGTCTGAAGCAGTAGAACAAATTTAGAGTCCGGTGGCAGCTTTAAGACCAACAAAAGCTTATTCACGGTATGAGCTTTCGTACGCATATTTGAAAAAGTGTGCTTTTTCAAGCGTATACCTTGTATAAACCTTTGTTGGTCTTAAAGCTGCCACCGGACTCTAAATTTGTTTTTAGGACCACTGTGTTCTCTTGCTTTTCAAAGGACTGACATATTCCAATCTATGCTGGGGAAACATCTGATACATGGCTAGTTTTTATATTCCCAGAAAGAGTGGCCGTTTCTTTTTTTGCTTCTGTATCCCAGTAGCCTTTGGCACATCCTGGAATCTACTTTGCTCCCAGCACTGTCCAATCCCATTAAGGCCCCCAGACCTCCTGATCTCCATTTCTAAAACTGTACACAATGTAGAACAGGGGCTTCTCCATCGTTGCCTGAAACATCTCTTCCCCCTTCCTGCTTTTCGCACCAGATGTGCAGAGTGCCTGGGGTTTGGCAATCCAGACAGCTCAGCTGGAATTCCTAACACGTTTTCAATCCCACCTATAATTCCCAAGAACTACTACAGGTCCCTGGACAAAAGTTTCCTTTGAGTGACACCCCCTCACCACCCAAAAATGATATCAAATCATGCTCAGATGTAAGGCCCAAGTGCAGGGGGATAAGAGGGGTCAATTTTAAAGTTCACTGGGAAAGAAGAGTCATAGGGAGAGAGAGAGAGAGAGAATAAAACCAATACTGTAGTGGTAGCTGTTACTGAAATATCATTTCTGTCTTTACAGCCAATTAGATCTCAAATGGGCAATCAGAATCCCCTACTGAGCAAGAGCCCACCTGGTCTCATCCAGTTTCTGAAAACACCTGGTAGAAAGGAGGAGGAGGAGGAGGAGATTGGATTTATACCCCACCCTTCACTACCCAAAGGTGTCTCAGAGCGGCTTACAAACTCCTTTCCCTTCCCCCTCCCCACAACAGACACCCTGTGAGGTACGTGGGGCTGAGAGAGCTCTTGACAGAAACTGCTCTTTTTCAAGGACAGCTCTGACAGAACTATGGCTTGCACAAGGTCATCCAGCAGGTGCAAGTGAAGGAGTGGGGAATCAAACCTGGTTCTCTAGAGTCCGTGCACTTAACCACTACACGTTGGGGACCCCTGCCCTACAGGGTTACCAGGCTTCTGGAATTTTGTCCCTTGTTCTTCCTGCTCCTCGTCAGCCTTTCAGCTAACCAAAACATCCCTCCAAGATTCCAGAAAGCCAAATTGTTCCTAGAAGGTTCTGTGGACCAGACATTTGAGCCCTCATTTTGAGTTATTAAAACACAGTTCAGCCACAGAACAGGCAGTGAAAATCTCAAGAGGAAAAAGATGAATGAAAGTTAAGGACAGCCTGACAGCTCTGGAGCCACTACACAATCCTTTATAAAATACTGAGTGTTAAATAATCCCAGGAGGTGATGACCAAATTGCAAAGTGCCACTGTGAAGAGGCAAGGAGGAAAGGAGAAAGGAAACATTAAAAAAGAAAATGCCAATTATGTCTCCCTAATCTTGTTTCCAGTTTAGATAGTGTTTCAAGACTGGCAGCGTGCCCCCTTCCTTCAGCTCTGCAGAAGGCCAAGTGGGAAGCAGGGCTTCCGAAGCCGCAGGACATTTTGTTTACAAAATGGGAACCGCAGAGAAAATGAGCCATGCCAACTGACCATTTTGGACAGCTGGAAGGCAGGCCAGGGTTTGGAGGCAAAGGCGCCCACATGCAAGCCACCTTTCATTGAGAAATATCCCAAAGGATCACCCAGAGACAGGTGGAGACTCTATCCATTGTGATGTGGTGACTAGAATGCTGAGCTTCGTCCAGAGAGATCTGGGTTGAAACATTTACTCGGTCATGAAGCTCACGGTCTGGCCTTGGGAAAGGCACGCTTGCAACCCAGCCAACCTCAGAGGGTTATGAGGATGAAACAGAGGTTGGAAGAATCACATATGCCACCTTGGAGGAAGGGTGGGAGACCATTGCAATTACAGGTGTTCTTGTTCTTCCCTCTCCAAACCTCTGCTGAAATTTGGCCATTAAAAGGAAGGAAGGACAAGCATAGTTTGGGAGTAAGGAGGCCAAGGGCTCTACAGTCACCTCTGGGTTTCTCTGCCTGGCTCCAGGACAGCCTCAGAACTCCCAAATATAATTTTCTTTTATTTTTACAAACAGAAAAATATATATGCAATACATTGCTACAATTATACATACAATGTAAACAATATTATAATATAATATAAATGAGTATACATATAAACAATCGTCTTACATGAACATGGACGTAAGTATAAACCTGAACACAGACAACCATTTATGGTCATCTACCGCTCTCAAGAGTCTTCGCCAGCACCATAATTCAAAAGAATCTATTCTTCGAGCACCGAAGAATAGATTCTTTTGAATTATTGTGCTGGAGAAGACTCTTGAGAGTCCCCAGGACTGCAAGGAGATCAAATCAGTCAATCCTAAAAGAAATCAACCCTGACTGTTCCCCGGAAGGCCAGATAAGGAAGCTGAAGCTCAAATATGTTGGCCACCAAATGAGAAGGGAGCACTCACTGGAGAAGACCCTGATGCTGGTGAAGATTGAAGGTCAAAGAAGAAGGGGACGGCAAAGGATGAGATGGTTAGACAGTGTTATCAAGGCAACGAACATGAAATTTAGCAAACTCCGGAGCACGACGGAAGACAGAGAGGCCTGGCATGATGTGGTCCATGGGGTTGCGGAGAGTCGGACTCGACCGTGCGACTGAACAACAACAACAACAACTTTATCAGCTGTATCTAATTCCTACATACTAATCTATTTATTACAATTGTCAATCGGAACTTACTTGATTGCATAAGATTTATTTACATATACTCTAAATTTTCACTTCTGTTTTGTCTTTATTCTATCTTTTCTTCATTGCTTCATATCTAACATTTCATTATTACAAACATGTATTGCCTGACTCTATCTCTTAATCCCTCTCCACTTTAACAATTAAGTCCTAATTTTCAGCTATATAGTAAAAAAATCACATTCCATTTTTCTTGAAATTCTGAGTTCGATCTGTTATGTAAATAAGATCTTAGTTTTGCCATTGTTGTGTACTCAATTTGTTCTTCCATTCCGTCCATTCTGGGCATTTTTCTGACTTCCTCAGAATTCTCAAAGCCCCTTTCTCCCATATCAGCAGAGCTGTGTCTAACTGGAAGGTAAGAAGTTCCCACAAAGTGGTGTAACCATCACTACCAAGCTGAATGCTGGGAAAAACTCCTAAGTGCATAATGAAAGTGAACAAATTCTACTACCCCAATAGAAGGATCAGATCAAGCATACTGGCTTACTTTACAGAGCTGTTGGAAGGATTACAAGATCAATGTGTGGGAAGTGCTTTGAACATAGACTATGCTATATAAATGTGAAGTATGGTAACTGAAAGGTTGCAGAGGGCCATTAGGGCAAGTAGCACAATCTGGTCACAACAGTGGAGGGAATGGCAAAGGGCACAACAGTGGGGGGAAGGCAAGACAAGGACAGAGCAAAGGGCACACGCCTTTTAGAAAAAGGAGCATGACTTCAAAACACACCCCAAGCATCAGAGATGGAAAGCCTCTGACCTAAATTATTCATTTGAACTTTCTGCCTTCAAGGGCCCCTTCCCGCCTTGACTGTGTTTGCCATGGAACCTCTGTATGGAGAAGGAATGCTATCATCACTGCCAAGGCAGCCTTTTACCACCTACGGCTGATTAGGCAGTTGGTTCCCTTCCTCGAACGCAGTGATCTGGCAGTGGTGACTCATGCTATGGTCACCTCGAGATTAGACTACTGCAACACTCTCTACATGGGGCTGCCCTTGGTGCAACTCCGGAAGCAGAAGCTGGTGCAGAATGCAGTGGCTAGGCTGCTGATGTAGTTCTATACAAGATCACATCCAGCCTGTGCTGAAGGCACTGCACTGGCTGCCAATAGCATAACAGATTCTTTTCAAGGTGCTGGTTTTGACCTTTAAAGCCCTATATGGCCGGGGGCCTGTCTACCTGAGGAACCGCCTTTCCCTGTATGTTCCCCAGAGAGCACTGAGGTCAGGGTCACAAAATCGCCTGTCTCCCTGGCCCGAAAGACGTCAGATTGGCCACCACTAGAGCCAGGGCCTTCTCAGTGGTGGCTCCACTCTGGTGGAATGAGCTCCCAGAAGACATCAGGGCCCTGCAGGACCTTTTACAGTTCCACAGGGCTCTTTCACCAGGCTTTCGATTAGGAGCCGCCACTGCTAAATGAGTGATCAGAACTGAACATGCTATGGCCCTTATGACATAACACTGGATACTGCCTTCGGACCACTTTATAGGTTGCAACGCTGGTTATTGCCTTCTCATATTGGATTACATCATAGGAACTGCCATCTGTATGTAATTGTTGTTTAAGTGAATTTTACCGCATTTTATTGTTGTTTTATTGTATTTTAATCTGTCTGTACGCCGCCTTGAGCCCGTTTGCCTGGCAAGGCGGGATATACATTGAAAGTAATAAATACTTAATAAATAATAATCACATGGCTCTTGGGATAGAACCCTTCTGTTGTTAAAGTGTTAAACATTTAAGAGGAAGAAGTATGCCCAGGAGCACCTTAAAGACCAGCAAGATTTCCAGGGTACAAGCTTTCGGGAATCAAAGCTCCCTTCATCAGATCAGGGTGGGAGGGAGCGTTGATGTTTGCAGCTTCATACCCTGGAAATCTGGCTGGTTTTTAAGGTGTTCCTGGGCTCAGCTCTTACTCTTCTACTGCAGGCCAACGCAGCTACCCACCTGAAACTTAAAACACTTTAAGTGACCAATTGCAAATCCTCTTACTGGATTCTCACCCTTTATTTATCCAGCTTTGTATGCAGCTGTATGTTTTGTTTCTGTGCACAATTTGCTTTGTAAAGACATAGACCTTACCTTACAAAGCCACAGCAAGGCTTACAAATCAGGAGGAGTGCGATATAAATGCTTTTAGCTTGTATGATTATTATGGGATGCCTGAGTAGAACAGAGCTGCTGCTACAGTCTTAGCAATCTGAGTGAAAAATAGAAGGTGTGTACTGGCTATGTTCCCTCTAAGCTGTGGAGTCCTGTGAGCAAAAATTCTACTTTGTGAGCTACTGGCATTAAAGTTGTGAGCAAGCAATCTGGCTATTGCGTAAACCAGTTTGCTCTGGGGCCATCCTTCCAGAGCGAAGGCAAAAATCTGTGAGCTGGAGGCTAAAAAACTGTGAGCTAGCTCACACCAACTCAGCTTAGAGGGAACACTGGCTGTCATATCTCCTGTCTTCCCAGAGCTGGCTCCGTGGAAGAGGTGAAATCAGTGGAATTCTGGCATTCCAGCAATATCACTCCTCCATGGAGCTCAGTACCTGCTAAGGTCCAGAAGATCAATGCCCACTTAGGGAGGACTGAGAAACCCACTGGAAAAGCCGCAGCTACTGATCCTGATAAATCTCGGAACACGTGAACACATGACACTGCCTTATCCTGGTCCACCAAAGTCACTGTTGTCTTCTCAGACTGACAGCGGCTCCCCAAGGTCTCAGGCAGAGTGTCAGCGAGCTGCCATCTCTCTGCTGGGACATCTCACGTCCCTTCCCTTTCCCCCCCTTTGTTTTGCTCTCGTATTTTTCCTCCTCTTAGGCAACTGCTATAACCAAGGCTGAGATTATGGGAAACGGTCTTTACTTTCTCATGTAACATCGCGCCCTTTCTAATCTCCCCGTATCCAGCGGGAAGTGGGACCATTGGTCCAAACCTTGTTCAAAATTCCTTTATTATACCTGTACTGCTGACTAACGTCATTCCAATCAATTCCTGTGTGTTCGTGATCAACCATGTCTTTGAAATAAATCTTACTTTACTTTTGAACGTGGATCTATTCTCATGCTTGGGGGATCTAACACTTGGCAACAGAATGTACTTTAACAGTAGTATAGTAGCAGCAAACCCTTGTTAGTTTTATGAACAGAAGCAGGTAATATTTCCCCTCGGTCTCGATCAGCGGTGCTGTTGGGGGAGCGATCCCTCGACACGAGACCATACCGTGGCCTCCTCCGACCCCATCGCACTGGGGCAGACAGGAGGTACGGGTTGTGGATGATTGGACTATGTTTGATACCCAGGGCATGAAAGAGACGTTTTCTCATCGTGGCAGTGGGCTCCGCGAGAGCCTATTTGAACAAGGGTTGTACCCGGAAAGACCGCAGAGTTGCCCTCTGGAGAGCTACCGAGACGAAGACGACTTTTGGCCAACCGAAAGGCCGAGTGGACATATACCCAGCCGAGCGGGATCGGGGCGACAGGAGAGCAGAGAGGATCGACTGACAGAGCTGGAAAGAGCTGTGCAGGACCTAATGAGGACAGTAACGAAGTCTTCAATGCGATACCGCAGATGATGGATAATCGTATTGCGGATCGTATGACGGGGTTACTCCCGCAGCTCCAGCCGGTCGGTCAGCTGCCACAACTGCCTGGACCTGCACCCCTGCCGCCGCAAGTGCCGCCGCCACCACCAGGACCAGTGCAGCTGCCGCCACCGCCACTACCCGGACCAGCGCAACCGCTGCCGCCGCTACCCGGACCAGCTCCGCCGCCGCCGCAAGGGCTGCCGCTGCCACTAAGACCAGCGCAGCCGCCGCCGCTGCCACCGCCGCCCTTACCCGGACCAGCTCAACCGCCGCCGCAGCTACCGCCGCCGCCACCGCCGCCGCTACCCGGACCGGCTCAGCCGCTGCCGCCACAGGTACCGCCACTTCAACCCCCGTTGGGACCGCCACCCCCATTGATTCCCGGACTTCCTCAGCCTCCGGGTCCAGGTCTGCCGCCTCCTGGGTTTCCAGCTCAACCGGGACTCCCTGTAGGGCCGGGTCCGCCCGGAGCCCAGGGTGCAGTGATGT
>NW_015172554.1:2018527-2037143 GCF_001447785.1 Gekko japonicus
AAGGGGAGGCATGGAAACATCTTTGACGGTGGATTCTATCAGGATGTGAGCTGGCCCTGGAAAGACGACCAGACGACCTGAAGAACTGGCTATGAAAGGACGACAGTACCATCCGGAACTTATGCTGATGGGTTATGCTGGTTTGTGGAACCCCATCTTGGTTTGATAAGAGCTTAATATTTATAGCACTGGCACTTTGTTTGTAATTGACTGTTTTATTATGTTTTTAGTAGTTGTATCATGGCATATGCCTCTTGTTAGCCGCCCTCAGCCTGTTTGGGGTGGGCGGGATATAAATTTAATAAATAAATAAATATAATAAATAGACATATCTGGGCTCCCTGCCTTCCCTTCTGCAGCTACCTCTGGTCAGCTAGAGAAGGGAAGGAAGAGAGAGGAGGTCATCCCTTGTCAGTTTCACTCCCCTGGCTTCTCTGCTGTTACGTTTAAATGGCTTAAACCTAAGAGCTGACTAGTGACGAGTGAATTGAGAAGGAAAGCTGTTGGGGCTTCCAGAGGGAAAGAAGGCAATTTTACATGCCTCCCTTCCCTCGTGTCGGGTATATCAGATCCGAGTATATTCGGCAATACCGAATATTTCCCCTATCCCAATATCTTACCAGTATTGGACTGAGGATATTTGACATTTACCAATAGTTTTGGGGTCTGATATACCTGAAAGTGAAAAATACCACACCCCTAGTCTGACTCAGTATAAGGAAGCGGCTTGTGATCACCTGAAGTTAGTCTCCCCTTTCTTGCTCAGTCCCTGGATCCACTTAGCCTAGAGTAACTCTCCAGGAGGAACAGAACTCAATTAACTTACCGAGTTATACACAGAAGTTATGACCCATAGAAAGCTCTTCTGTTTCACACAGAGAGACACACATGCACCGATCAGATTTGTGTACATACAAAGCAACTGCCCTCACCTATGGAGACGTGAACAGTTGCCTCAATGCATTTGGTCTCCCCGCCGGTGCAATTGATGGTCTCCTCTTCCTCGCATTCAGTTGAACCAATGGCAAAGCAGGCAGGGCATTGCACCCCATTGGGGGAAGTATCCTCAGTCTCGGGAACTGCAGAAATTAACCCAGATATATCATGGTTCCATCACACACTTTTATCTCTTAGAAGATACTTAGAGACCTGTAACTTATGCAGTAGCAAAAGATTGTACTATAGCAATTAGAAAGCGGATTTTTTTGGAATTATCATAATAGATTTTTTTGAGCTCCACGTTTTATGAATATTACATGGTCTTAAAAGATGCTGTGATCCTATGTTGGTTTTTAATTTATTTATTTATTTATTATTCAGATTTGTACCCCGCCCTCCCCCGTAGAGAGCACCGTAATAATTATTGACCGAATGACACTTTTATCTGTTTTTAAGATATAATATATTTTTTACAAGTCAAAATGAATACAAAAATGAAAAGCAACGAACCAAAACACAGTGAGTTAGACAGACACAAAAATGTTTCAATAACCAAGAGTAGGAGCCCGAGTGATTGAGTAGGACCATGGAGATCCAGATTCCAATTCCAACTTGGCCATGGAAGATCTAGGGCCCAGTGATTGAGTAGGACCATGGAGATCCAGATTCTAATTCCAACTTGGCCATGGAAGTTCTAGGGCCCATTGTGGTGCCCATGAGGGCCATGACACCTGCCAAATGTTTGTTAGAAAGTAGGCTGGGCCAGGTAGGGCTTTTGCCCAGCAGGGCCTCTGAGGTGGCACTCAAGATCTGATTGACTATGCTGATTTAAATAACACTGTTTCATTGGCAGCTGCCACCACAGTGTTTGTTTCATTGTCTCTCCCTTTCTCAGCCCTGTGGGGTTTTTTGATGACCTGTCTTCTCCCCAGCACTTGGCCTTCCTCTGTTTCTGTGGCACCAACTCCAGCGGCAGCCATTTTGTGGTTGCACTCACTCCCCTGTGTCAGAATTCTCAAGGTGCCCTGTCTACAGGCTCAAAAAGGTTGGGGAATCCCTCCTCTAGTAATTCTCTCTCTCAGCCTAAAACCGTGACAGGGTGGTTGTGAGATCAACTGGAGGAAAGAAGAATCATGTTGGCTTCCCTAAAATATCCTAGATAGCTCTGCTGTGCCAATTCAAAACAAAAATACACATTTTTGTTTCAGGATTTCAGATTGTAAGTAATTGGAGGCTGGCCCAAGAAGTATTGAGAGTAAAGAACTTTCCCCTCTCATAGCAACAGAGTCCCCAAGCTCAGACCTTCATTAATGGCAACTATTCAATATACAGGAGAGGCACTTACGTGAGAGCGGCATCTCATTGCACAGGTCGGTGTAGCAGCACTGGAAATTCGACTGAAACTTCCCACCATCTAATGTAGAAGCGCTTTGGTAATTATCCAAGCAGAAACTGGCTGGAGCACACTGCTTGCTACTCAGGGTGTATTTCGGCAACAGGGAGTTGACTGTGAAAGGGAATGGAGATATCCTTTCTGTTATCTTAGATCAGCTACATTTCAAGGCAACCATCTCTTAATTCAACTTTTGAAGGTGGGATTCTGTATTTTCAGGTGGGCAGTATGTCAGCGAGCTGCCATCTCTCTGCTGGGACATCTCACGTCCCTTCCCTTCCCCCCCCCTTTGTTTTGCTCTCGTATTTTTCCTCCTCTTAGGCAACTGCTATAACCAAGGTCGCCAGCTGGTGAGAAGTGGGAGTTATGAACTTGTGTTTAGGGAAACGGGCGTTACTTTCTCATGTAACTTCACGCCCTTTCTAATCTCCCCGTATCCAGCGGGAAGTGGGACCATTGGTCCAAACCTTGTTCAAAATTCCTTTATTATACCTGTACTGCTGACTAACGTCATTCCAATCAATTCCTGTGTGTTCGTGATCAACCATGTCTTTGAAATAAATCTTGCTTTACTTTTGAACGTGGATCTATTCTCATGCTTGGGGGATCTAACACAGAGGTCTCTCATACCACCTACTGCCAGACTTTTTAACTGGAGATACTATGGATTGAACCCGAGACCTTCTACATGCCAAGCAGATGCTCTCCCACTGAGCCACAGCCCCGCCCAGAGTAATGTGCTTAGCTGCTGTTGAGTGATGTAGGACCCAACCCTAACCCCCAGGATCACCCTCAGCACCTGAGCAGAAGCTAATGATAGTAGCAAAAGCTTGTGACTTTTGTTAATTATTATTTTTGGGGGGAAATGAGATGGGCAGGAAAACTTTGTGACCCCCCCCCCTGGGGCATCTACTGATGAGGGGGATTTGCTTGTTGGACACAGGGAGGGGGCTCCGTTACTGCCAGGCAGCATTCTGCTAACCCTAGCTGTGGTATGGCACACGGGGGTTGCTGGTGTGGCTTGGCACCTCTCAGCACAATTCTGCACACACACAAAATGAACACAGTGCTGAAAGAAGAAGAAGAGGAAGAGGAGATTGGATTTATACCCCGCCCTTCACCCAGAGTCTCAGAGTGGCTTACAAACTCCTTTCCCTTCCCCTCCCCACAACAGACACCCTGTGAGGTAGGTGGGGCTAAGAGAGTTCTGAGAGAACTGGTCTTTCAAGAACAGCTCTGACATAACTATGGCTTGCCCAAGGTCATCCAGCAGCTGCAAGTGGAGGAGTGCGGAATCAAACCCAGTTCTCCCAGATTAGAGTCCACACACTTGACCACTACACCAAATGGCTCTCTGTGGACTATATGTAGAGGACTACATTGAGAGAATAGCTCTGAAAGAAGTTATGACTGACCCAAGGTCACACCAGCAGCTGCATGTGGAGGAGTGGGGAATCAAACCCGGTTCTCCCAGATAAGAGTTTGCACTCTTAACAACTACACCAGACTGGCTCTTAACCACTACACCTAAAAGTTGTTCTTGCCAATCTGAATTTAAAGAATAGAAGGTGGAGTGCCTGGCTTGTAGAAAGGGGCCCTCCTGCTTTTAGTTTCACATCCCAGGAAAGGCCTGGTACCCCGGGATAATCAGGACTGGTCCTACCAGTGCTCCAGGAAGAGGTGGAGCTATAATATCAGCTCTAGTGGATGCCTGGAGCTAGCTGGTGGAATGTCTCTTTCTGCATCAGTTCTAGCTACCCAGCTGGACAAATCCCCTGTTAATGCAGCAAGTCCGATCGACATCCTTCCCCTTCCCAGACAACTCCCTATCATCATTGGTAGATGGAACTCTTGAGTCTTGCAGCGCCAGTACTGATTGGACTGGGACACAGCCATTATACATTTGCACGGTTTCAGCAAAGTGCTAAACCACCACCAGACACGGAGGGTGTGAACTTGGGGGGGGGGGATTGCCTCTTCTGAAAGCCAGAGGATACATAGATCACGGCGGCTTTGCCCCTGAGGCCACTGTTAATGGAGGTGAGCAAATGCATCTGAAGCTAAGAGCCAAAGCAAAGAAGCTTTTCCTGGAAAGCATTACTGGAGCAACCATCTTCAGATTCCTAAGAGCGCTTTCTGTTCTTAAATGCAGGCTCTTCCCCCCCCCCCTTTTACACAAAATGAAAACAAAGCTTTTGCAAATGTTTTATGGAAATAGAAAGGAGTGGTAAAATCTTCCCTTAATTATGAAATGGGGCAGCCACAACCCCCCTGTGTATTCTCTGCAGAATATAACTTATCCTCCCAGGAATTACAGCTATTGTGGGTCTACTTTTGTTGGCTAACACAGCTCTCTAGCCTTCTTCTGTCTTCTCCATCCCATAATTCTACAAGCTACCTGTGGCAACTGGGGTGAGTGGGGAGAGACAAGCTTTCTTAAATTTCTAATTTTACTTCTCCCACTCCTTAGCCACACTCCCTCTATGAGGAGAACTGTTTTCCACTGCCACTATTGACCCTTAAAGCTGAAACAAACTTTTCCTTACTTTGCCTCCACTATTAGCTGTTAAATCTTCACTCTTCACAGTCTGTGACTGACTCTCATTCTGATTCTGACAAGGCCTTTTATATTTTCTTCCACTGGAAACTTCATCCAGTTCACTGTTTCTCATTTAGTTCTAAGCTAAAGGCAACTGAAAGTGGTTAAATCATCCAGTAACTGACTGATCATAAATTTGACCAATAAGAAGAAATACATTTTGAATCCTCCTGTCCCATATGAATAGGAGAGAGGCACATCAAAAACCTCAGGGGGGAAAACACTTCCTTGGTAACAATAACCAGACATCAGTGCCACTGCTTTGCAGACAGCCCAGACCGTAGTCTTACTTTCTTCACAGAAGTAAAATTGCCTCACCTTTACCTCATAACTTTACAATTTCTTAATATGAAATGTTAAATTTTTTGATATAGATCATTTACATGGTGTATCTATCCCTTAACTTTCCATGCAGGATATTAGCTGTTTTACCACACAATTTAAGAGCCACTTAGCACATCATGTAGCCACTTAGCAAATCAGACAAGGACCCTGAAATGGAGAAGACAATGTCTAGACCATACATTGGCAAGAAAGAAGCAGTCATGGAGGATTCATGTAACCTAACCGAGGTCAGGGAGGAGACTCAGGGGTGCATGTGGTAAAATGGGGTTTTCTTGGAACCAACAAGAAGATATTCAGTCCCATATATCAATGCTTCTTACAGCCAATCAAGAGTGTGCCGGGCTCTAGGCATAAGCATGGGCCCTTTAAAGTGGCACCCCTGAGAATGCCCAGCCTACCCAAATCTACACAGCCTGTATGGGAAGAGCAGAGTTGGAGGTCGACCATTATTGAAGAAAAAGAGTCCGCTTTGGAGCTATCCAAGGTCCTGTTAACGCTTGCAGCCATTGGCTCCAGGGTCTTACACCTCTGGACAACTGTGAGGCTATATAAAACAACACCACTTCTTCAAGAAATTGACCTAAGATGGGTACTGTCTCCCTATGACCATCCTGGGTCCTCCTTGCTTTCTGCCAAACCTTCCAGAAGACCTTCATACTTTTGGACCTGGTGAAGTACAGTAGTCTGGAAGCCACTGATTTAAATTTCAACTTGGCTAACAATTCAATAGGTAGTTTTAGGCAAGCTATTCTCTCTCAGACTCACTACCCCATCTACAATATGGGGATAAGAATACCCAGTGGAGTTGTTTGTAAGAATTACTGTGTTAATAGATGGAAAGCACATTGAACAGAGATAATACTACTGAAACGTTAAGTATTATTACTCCTAAATTGAGTAGATCTGGGCCAACAAAATTCACTGAAACTCATTTCCTGCAGCCTCCTTTCCTCCCCAAATTGCTACAGCAGCTCAGGTAGAAAAATCCAAAGCGTACCTTTGCCAATATGGTTTTATAGTCTTGCAACAATGAAAGCAATTATCTAATGATGGAGACATTAACTTTGGAATCATGCAGGTCAGCAGCTCTAAGTAGCTGTGTTTAATCCTCCCAGGGAATTCTACAGACTAAAGGGCTTGATTGGCACAGAAAAAGATTATGGAGCCAGTCAAAGGAACTAAGAAATAGCTCTTTTGCAAAACACATACACAGAGCAAGGCTATCATTTCCGCTCTCCAAGGTAGAACATAATATCCAAAAGTTCATCTTTCAATCAGAGCTATCCACATGTTTTCTTCCTTTGATGAGTGTGGCATCAAAGGACAGCTTGCATGGGTGAATGACGCATCACAGATTAAATGAGGGTTGTGCTGAATATTTAGCAAAAAAAGAGTAGAAATAATTTTAGTTACTAGGCAGAAAATTAAAGGCTGAGATTGCTACCAGTTCCATGAGCAAAGCCAGCTAAGCCACAGATCAGGGGTCTCAACATGTGGATGAGAAAGTGGTGCCAGGAGGAAGGGTTTAGATTTGTTAGGTGCTGGGGAATTTTCTGGGACAAGCTGAACCTCTACAAAAGAGACGGGCTTCAGTTAAACCAAAGGGGGATCACTCGGCTGGCACTTAATATCAGAGAGGTAGCAGAGCTTTTAAAGCAATCCTAGGGGAAAGCTAACAGAAACTGGGGAGCTTCCATTTCAGGACAACTCAGTCCATAGGGATGATAATCTAAGTACTCATGATAGTACTGTGAAGAGCACACCAGAACTTGAGAGTGTGAGTAGGATGACAAAGGAAGGCTGAGGGAGGAAAGGATTGTTGGAGACAGAAGCATGCTATAGGTGTCTGTATGCCAATGCTAGAAACCTCCAAACCAAGATGGATGAGCTGCAGTGTTTGGTGCTAAATGACTGTGTGCTAAATAAAGTGCCTGTTTCAGAAACATAGTGGAATGGGGAAAATCAATGGGATACAGACACATCTGGGTTTTACATTTGATGGACAAGACAGGGAAGGAGGTGTTGCTTTGTATATCAAAGAGGACATAGAGTCTTATAAGCTAGAAAACATTAGGGGAATGAATTCCCTGACAAAATTGTTATAGGCAGAGATACTAGGTGCTAAGTCTTATAAGGCAAATAATGTTGTAATACTGGGTGACTTCAGCTACTCTCACATTGACTGGGTAAACACGTGTTTAAATCATGCTGTAGAAATGAGGTTCCTGGACCTCATAAACACACTGTAACAGTTCATCACAGCCAGTGAGAGGTGTAGTAATGTTAAATTTGGTTTTGAGAAGGGTTTGAGATTTGGTACAAGATGTAGCTATTGCACCGATCAGGAACAGTAACCACAGTGCTATTAAGTACAACATTCATGGCAACAAAGCTTACCCCCTAAAATCCAAAACAGTAACGATTTTAAAAGATGGAACTTTACAAACACGAGGGAGCTAGTTAGGAGGAAGCTAAAAGGGAGACTCAGGGGAGTCAAATCCCTAGAGGATCCCTGGAAGCAGGCCTGTAGCCAGCATTTTTGAAGTTGGGGGGCATTTAAATTTCTTAGGGGGCACTGGCTCCTTCCCAGCACTTGGGGGCCCTGGGCTGGAGGGGACGTGGTGGGGCCTTGCCAGTAAATCAGGGGGCCTAGCCCCAAGATGTCCCACTGTAGCTACCGGCCTGCCTGGAAGCTGTTTAAAACCACACTAACTGCAGCCCAGTTGGAATGCATTCCCCCCAGGTTGGGAAAGGTACTGTCAAGTCTAAAAGAATGCCTGTATGGTCAACAACCTAAGTCAAGGAAGCCATAATAGGCAAAAAAGTTTTCTTTTTTTAAAAGAGTAAGGTCTGCCCCAATGAAGTTAACAGAAGAGAGGGAGAGAGTTAACAGGAGAGTACAATTAAAAAATTACACAAGCAAAAAGAGCATTTGAAGAGATGACTGCTAAAAGCATCAAGAAAACAACAAGCGTTTCTTTCAATACATCTGGAGCAGGAAACTGGCCAGAGAGGCATTAGGCCTTTTGTATGACCAAGGAATGATAGGACTGCTACAGGAAGATGGGGAGATCGCAGAGAAGCTGTGTTCACCGTGGGAAGTGTGGGGCATGAACCTGGGCCAGAGCGACTATTTTCAGAGAGGGAGTCTGAAGAACTGAGTCAAACTGAGGTGACAAAAATGACATTGTAAGACTCAACAGGAAAATTTGAAACCAGTCAGTCTCTTAGGGAATTCAAATGTGGAGGTGTTGATCTACTAACCAGTATATACAGATTGTTACTAAAATCAGCCACTGTACCAGAAGCCTGGAGAGTACTGGATGTTAGCCCAATTTTTAAGAAGGGGTCCAGAGGCTGAGGGCCCCTTTTGGAGTCATGTTTGAATATATGACACTGACTTATTCCAAGAAAGATCTGCCTGACTAGGTTGCTGGCACAGGGTCAAATGAGCAGTTGCAGCAATGCCTGTCTGCCTGGCCCACTGCCCTTCCTATACTTTCGATATCTGACTTTTCAAATACCTTATGGAAAACAAGCTTCCTTAGTCCACACAGCACAGAAAACGGTATTTTGAGAAGCACCCATTTTGTACCAGGTAGTGACCAGGGCAAGTTCTGTTACTGCTGCTCCCGAGCCCTTTTGAAATATATAGAAGTCTACATGTATGTTTGTGGCAATCCTTTCAGATTGATTACTGCAGAATGCAATTTGATATCAATAATAAACTGTAATAAAAAGAACCAATTGTACAGAACAGAAATAATTAACTAACAGTGATATTAATGCAGGAGTTGCAGGCATTTGATTGCTGCAGAATACAATTTAATACAAATAATGAAGTGTAATAAAAAGGGGCAATCGTACAGAAGAGAAATCATTAGTTAAGTGATATTAATGCAGGAGCTGAAGGCATTTCGCTTCTAAATTGGAACTGATGCACTAAGAATCCGCTGATGCTCCATACTGCAGTTCCAAATTTTGTAAAGAGTGCTGTGAGTGTGCCATTTCCCACAGTTTCAACTTTCTTCAGTTCGTGTGCATCTTTTTCCAGTCTTTGTTATTAATACACATATGTGCATTGATAAAACAGTTGTCAGCTGCCTCAAGTAGATATCTGGAGAATGGCACGTGTGTTTTGGAAATTAAGAAAAAGCACTCTTATTATATGTTGTGTTGTATGAAGATCTTTGCTATGAGTTTTTTTTTACCAATGACAACAGTTCACACATACAACAGTAAAACACCAGGCAAATAGAATCCATATGCAATCCTGCTAAGATCAAATCAACATGTTTTTTGCAATGCCTTTTCAATGCAGATTGGTAACATCTGGGGAGGAGGAAAATACAAATGAACTAAAGACTACAGTTCCAGGACTGAGAGGGAGCTCATTGCATGGCAGACAGAAATGCTGGCTCAAGGACAGCTGCTCACCCTTAATTTGACACTGGAAGACTTAATCTTCACCAAAGACCTCTTTTTCTCCATCGCTGTGAAACTTGTTAAACAGGCCTCTTATTACAAAATGCAAATCACCACTACAAAGACTTCACACCATTAGACAAAGTGCCTCATTAAAGTGCCAGCGGCTCATCGGCAACCAGAACGAGAAAATAATGTAATAACTTGAGCATTGGTGCAACACTTAGGAATTAGCTTGCAAAAATTTCTGGCTCCCAAGACACGAATCCTAGCTCAAAGCCACTTTAGAGGTCCGCTTTGAATTGGAATTCGTGTACCTGTTAGAGGAACCTGACTACTAGCCAATAGTGTCTGGTGAACCGATGAACCATCAGCGTTTAAACTCATTTTGCTGGCTTTCCTAACAAAACTATGAAGTGCAAGGCATAAAAATTTAAAGAAATGTACCAGGGAGAAGGCCCTAGATGCAAGGTGCATGCTGGGATTCCAGAAGAAAGCTGCAATTCAAACTACCCTTTACATGGGAGACCTATGATGGGATCTCCCAATGATTTCGTCAACAATTAAAAATAGCAATTCTAAACAGTATACAGTAAAAGTAAAACCAGCACTAAAAAAGCAACAAAATCCCTATGAAATCACTGCAAGCAAATAAAAAAATGAGAACTGCATAGCAAAAAGACAAGAATAAAACTTGCACAAAACAGACAGGAGGGGACATCGCCATTTGGTAGAAACTTTGGGTTTTTATTTGCCTAAGTCTAATCTAACTAATTGTTACAGGGAAGAGCTTCCAAAGATAAGGTACCACCCCCAAGGAGGCCCTGCCCTTAGTGGCTACACACACACACACACTCTACCTTTTCACAGATGAAAACAGGGGAAAACTTACAGCACCAAGTTCACCTATCAAGGACCACTCCCCCCCCCCACATTACACAGTGCTCCACGATCTATCCCACTTTCTGTATGCTGTATTCCTTTATTCTGAGACAGCAGAGTTCCAGCAACGTAACACGTTCTGGAAACTTGCTTCCAGCAACTTAAAACCTAGGAGAGCATGTGCCTTTTGAGTTAAAGACACACTAGGAAAACATAATTGCTTCCAATGTGTTATCAATCATCCATAACAGCTCAGCCACTGCCAGTGCACAAAATGGCAGACTAAAAGGACACAAAAACATTGTAACTGTACATCAAGCACAGCCACAGATTCAGCCAAATCTACCAATCTCCTAGACAGAGAAAAAAAAAAAGTACAACTTCCTCCAAAGGCAAAAATAGGGATGAAATAGGGTCAGTGGTTTTCCCAGGGAACAAGGCCAGAACATAGTGGTTTTCCTTGGTGAATAGGAACAGCTCATACATACCCACAAGCTTTGCGCTGGAACTGGGGATCCAAAAAGCCGATTCTCTGCCGATGGTACCCTAGGCCAGCCACTACCCCGCCGCTTCCCAGGCATGTACAGAGCCAAGATGCCAAGGAACAGCCACCGCCCTGCAAGCCAGGTGGACATGGAGTCCAGTAGCAGGGAGCAGCTGGTAGCTGCCTGCTCTTCCTCCCTCCCTCCCTCCCTAGCACCCTAACTCTTTCCATTCTTTACCTCCCTTCAGGGCCAGGGGCACCGCTCAGGGCTATCACTTACCCCAGCAAGCCTTTTCTGGTGCTCCTACCACCCCGCAGCCTCTGGAGCCCTAGGCAATGATGCAGGTCTGCCTAATGTGTGAGCCGGCTCTGGAGTCTATTGGCTGCGCAGGTTAGTTTGGGAATGTAGTCCTCTACATGTAGTCCCCAGAGAGCCAGTTTGGTGTAGTGGTCAAGTGCGCGGACTCTAATCTGGGAGAACCGGGTTTGATTCCCGACTCCTCCACTTGCAGCTGCTGGTGTGACCTTGGGCAAGCCATAGTTCTGTCAGTGCTGTTATCTCAAGGACAGTCCTGGAAAGAGCTCTCTCAGCCCCACCTACCTCACAGGGTGTCTGTTGTGGGAAGGGGAAGGGAAAGGAGTTTGTAAGCCACTCTGAGACTCCAAGTGAAGGGTGGGGTAAAAATCCAATCTCTTCTCTTCTTCTTCTAAATCACTTTAGGACAGCAACGTGCAAGTCATTTTTCACCCTGGGACAACTGGTATTTCACAAGAGATGGCCAGCTATGCCCTTTGCCATTCCTTCCTGTTTTCACATGCCCCTGTGAACTTTTTAGTTTTGCCCATTTTCACTGAAGCTGTTCCCAATTCATTTTTTCCCCTTTAATGCCATGTACACACCATACAACCTGTGTGTTATGTGTGCAGTTAGTGCAAAAGCAACATTAAAAATTGCCTAACTTTAGCAGGACAAATTTATTATGGGAGGGGGAGAGAAAATGATGCCAAAATAAAAGATTACAGGTTTGATTTGCACAAAAGAAATGAAGTTGAAATAGGGATTTGTGGGGGTCCAGAGACAGCAGAAATAAGAAATCAAAAACCATAAAAGAAGCTATCAGAGCAAGTAATAGATTTCTCACATAATATATCATTTGCCCTCCAAGTTTCAGGACACATAGATCTGCCTATGGCTACCTTTCTTCCTTCTAATACCCACCAGGTATCTCACTTGCCCATAAAAAGTTACAAAGCCCCAAGGTCCATTCTGAGATCTTTCCCACAGGGAATCCTGAAAGGAGAGAAACGGAACTGTTCATCACAAACTAAATTCTATAAGGCAGCGATGTTCTGCTTAGGGATTCAAAATGCAAAACAAAAGAAACACCCCCATTTCCCCCCCCCCCAGTGTGTTTTCAAGAAACATTAGCAAGGAAAGGTACCATCAAAAGCAGCCTGCAGAAAAATTAAGGCAGAGGCTGGGAAATGAATAGGCAGACATCTGCGAGCTTCAAGTCCCACACAAAGAGCTCATTTTAGAAACAAAGCAGCATCACCAAGGGGGGATATTAACGCAATATTGAGACACTTGGAGAACTGAAATGCACACAGAAGGGAAGTGAAAAGCAGCACCTCTTTTGCCTGCACATCTAAAGAATCTCAGGTTTATTGACGGTGGGTTTGGTCAAAAAACGTCTGGTTAGGTACATGGCCGCTGATGGGGTGAGAACTCGGAGGACAAAACTGCAGGTGCCCTGGTCTAGCAAGCCATCTTGATGGCACAGAGCTGGCATCTGATCTGCAGGGTCGAACCCCACAGTGCCTGCCTTTTTGCCCAGAGGAAGAGCATCGGCTCAGTACTGCACAAAGGCAGGGCCGGTTCTTCAGCCAGGCCATCCAAGAAACTGCTTGGAGTGAGGCACAAAAAGGAGGACATCAATGCACCATAAGGGCTTGGGTCAGCAACACGGCAGGTGATTGACATCACTTCCTGGGCCTGCACCATCAGAGAAGAGAAGAAGAGGAGATTGGATTTATACCCCCGTCCTTCACTACCCAAAGGAGACTCAGAGCGGCTTACAAATGCCTTCCCCTTCCCCTCCCCACAACAGACACCCTGTGAGGTAGGTGGGGCTGAGAGAGCTCTGACAGAAACTGCTCTTTTTTGAGGACAGCTCTTATCAGAACTATGGCTTGCCCAAGGTCATCCAGCAGGTGCAAGTGGAGGAGTGGGGAATCAAACCCGGTTGTCCCAGATTAGAGTCTGCACACTTAACCACTACACCAAACTGGCACCACCAGGCTCCACGTTAAACCCCAGTGGCTCAGCTAAGACCCAAAGGTAGAAACAATGGGTAGACCTGCTTGGTATCACAACATGCCTTGAATTAGTACTATCTAAAAGGTCCTTCAGTCTCCAATAACTAGGGCACAAGGCTTATGGCTATGGGTTAGTTCTTCTTGAGCTTTGTTCTTTCGCTTAAGGTCTTGAAAGAAAACAGTCTGAAAAGTCTTTAGCATTGCTAAGTACCATTTTTTTAGTCCCCCAAGAGAAATGGGCAATTATAGCACAATTGCCTGGCGCACCTGATCCCAGCACCAAGCTTTTGCGGAGGAAGGGAAAGGGGGGGGGGAGGCTTTTCAGAGAGGTGCATTGTCTGGAGACAGTTTTGGATACCTCATTTAGCATGCAAATTGGGGATGAGTAGGTTTCCTCCACATCATTCCCTTATCCTTTCAGAATTTTCTCTTTGTGCTGCACCCTGTGCCTCTTCCATTCCAATTTAATTAAAAGGATTTCTTAGTGTAATTTCAGAACAGGCGCGTGTGCTCATTTGGCTACAGCTTGAAGTGCTTTCAGTTCAAGTTGGGTCTTCTTCTCTGCTCTGTTGATACACAAGTGTGCGTCAATCAAATACAACCCCCAAAAGGCCAGTCTTCATATCATCTATACAATGGAAACAAGATTAGTTTCATGTAGTATTTTACTCATACACAGGAGCACATCAGCAAAACACTGCACAACAAGAAATCTGGATAAAGTATGGTCACTTCAATATAGTAGGTTTTTGTTGTTGTTTTTGCATGTAGGCGGAAGACATACATGAACTACAAGACCTGAAAGAAGAAGAGATTGGATTTATACCCCCCCTTCACTACCCAAAGGAGTCTCAGAGCGGCTTACAAACTCCTTTCCCTTCCCCTCCCCACAACAGATACCTTGTGAGGTAGGTGGGGCTGAGAGAGCTCTGACAGAAACTGCTCTTTCAAGAACAGCCCTGACAGAACTATGGCTTGCCCAAGGTCATCCAGCAGGTACAAGTGGAGGAGTGGAGAATCAAACCCGGTTCTCCCAGATTAGAGTCCGTGCACTTAACCACTACACCAAAAGGTATATCAAACCACACAAGCACAGTACACTGTTAAAAACATTTTTTTTAATGGAACAATGTAAGATTCCCAGTGCTTTACTGTCATTTCAGAAACAAGACCAGGTAGTACAGAGAAAATCAAATGCAAACTACTGGAGGCATCTCTAAGAAACAGAGCTGTTACCAACTACAGTGAAGCTGGGTGTTCATTTGTATTGCCAACTGCCCTCACATAGTCTGGAAGCAGCCTGGGAAAAACCTGTTATTTACAGTATGCTCTAAAAGCCATCTCTTTACATGTATAAATAGCAGTAAATGTCATAAGTATCATGCCATCAAGTCGCAGCTGATTCTAGATGGTGTCTAATACCACTAAAAATCCACTATATGACACACACAAAAATATCCCGTATGCGTTGGCAAGGTTGTTGGGAAAAGGTACATACTGGCATACTTGGTGGTCATGTAAAAAAGTGAAAATCTTTTGGAAAGACATCGTACCAATTATCTATCAAATAACTAACTATGAAATACCTTTAGATCTGTATACATTATTAGTACTTAATTTGCGGAGAGAACCACTCTTCTAGAAAATCTAGAAAAACTTCTAGAACAGTTCTAGAAAATCCTCTAGAACTCTTCTAGAAAATCTGTGTGCAGCAGCTAGATTAACTATAGCTAAATGATGGAAGAGCACTATACCATACTGCCTGGATATCAAAGATGTGTGAACTCTGTATACTAGATAAAATATCAGAGTCCTTGGTACAAGAAATAACGAGGAATACCAGTCAAAATTTGTTTCGATATGGTTCTCTTTTTTAGAATACCTTTCATTTAAAGAAGAATTCTCATCGAGCCAAGACACAATGATTGTAATATAATATTTTTCTGTTATCTATCAAGTTGAATTGTTACCGATATCCAGGGCTTTTTTGTAGAAAAAGCCCAGCAGGAACTCATTAGCATAATAGGCCACACCCAACAGGAGAAATTCATTTGCTTATTAGGACACACCCCTGACAGCACAGCTCATTAGCATATTAGGCCACACACCCCATGTTCGCAGAAGTATAGTCATCCAGACACACTCACCTTTTGCTTCTTATTCTGTTTACCTTGTTTGTTGTCAAAACCCAGGGCTTTTTTATAGCAGGAACTCCTTTGCATGTTAGGCCACACACCCCTAATGTAGCCAGTCCTAATGAGTTTCTGCTGTTGGGTGTGCCCTATTATGCTAATGAGTTCCTGCTGGGCGTGGCCGACTCGGGAGCCAGCCGGAACTCCGTTCCTGTGTGTTCCTGCCCAAAAATAGCCCTGCCGATATCTGTAGTCTAGAGATACGTTGTAAACTGTATATTTTTATTGCAAGTGAGAAGCCGAGGTGGTTTGGCATTGCCTTCCTCTGCAGAGTCTTCCTTGGTGGTCTTCCATCCAGTACCAAACCTGCTTAGCACCCAACATCTGATGAGATCGGGCTACACCATGCTGCTTTCCCCCTCACTAGTAAATACCGTGCGTTTGACAGACAAGCATTCACAGATGAACTTTGACAATCTCAGGCAAACATCCCTAAAGCAGCAAAGAGTGAGAGTTGCCAAAACGAGACGCTCAGCATCCACCTGGGTGTGCCGTAACACTAATCGGTCAATGGTGACATTAGCAAGGTTCATCTGGGATTTTCAATGGCCCCACATCAGTCATTCACTATAACATTTGCAGAACAGAAGCAAAACTCAGGGCGACAGAATCTAGAAATGTGAAAAGGCGATCGTAAAACTATGCTCATCGAGATTCAAAGAGCCTTTTAGTACCTTGCATGAACATGACCTAAAGGCAGTGTGCCACCACCACCCTGTTCCCCCGACACTCGTAGCTGGGATTTGAGCAGACAGATTGCTCCCACCCTCCCAACCCAGCTGTTTATTGTGCTTAGACAAAAAAAATAAAATCATAGCCTTCACTTGTGCGATGTGCTCTTCCCACCTCTGCATAGCTTTTAAGTAGATCATTAAAAGGTGTGCATTATTAAGCGATAAATATAGCATGCGCTTCAAGCCTTCAGTTCCAATTTCAATTAAAACACAAATTTGCATCTCCGGGGAGGTTTGCAACATGTAGTTTCTTTTCCTTTGAGCACATGGGAGGGGGGGCTGCCTGATTCCAAGGCAGGGCACTGCCCCATCCTCTCAGAACTAGCAGCTCAGTATAGTCTCAGGCCAAAAAAAGTATTTCCAAGCACTTGCAGCCCAAGACTCTTAAAAGTGGAGATGGCAGAGATTCAACCTGGGGACCTTCTGTATGCAAAGTGCTTGCTTTACCCTCCTAATCCATAGTCACTAAGGAGTTACCTTATGCCAAGTCAGACCATTGGTTTCAGTCTAAGCAGTGCTGTCTGTTCTGTATAGCAGTGGCTTTCCAGAGTCTCAGGTAAAAGAACATAGAGCCTTGCTGGTTCAGGCCAGTGGTCCATCTAGTCCAGCATCCTGGTTTATACAGCAGCCAGCCAGTTAGCTTGGAGGGCCAAAAAATGGGGCATAGAGGCCAAGCCCTTCCCCTGATATTGCCTCCTAGCACTGGGCTTCAGAGATATGGAAGTTTTAGGACTGCCAGGTTCTTACCTTCTGCCGGGGGGGGGGGGGGGGGGGGGGGGGGGCCGCCCGCGCCAGCCTGTTTTTCTGGATCTTCTGGTGTGCACACTGTGATGACATCATCCGGAAGGGACATCATCACACTGGGCACGTCGTGCAGGGGTTGCCCTAGCATTTGGCCAAAAACTCTATGGTCCCCATAGATAGAGGCGGCAGGTTGGGCCCCTGAAATCGGGGGAAAGCCCACCCCCATTGGGGGAATGGCAACCCTAGAGGGTTTCCTTTACTCACCATGGTTTGTAGCCACTGATGGGCCCATCCTCCATGAATCTGTCTAACCTACTTTTTAAAGCCATTATGCTTGTTCACCATGTTCACTGGCAATGAATCCCACAATTTAATTACTCATTGAGTAAAGAAGCATTTCCTTTTGCCTGTCTTTAATCTATTGCCCATCAGCTTCACTGGGTGCCCCCAAGTGCTAGCATTATAGGAGAGGTAGAAAAAGCTCTCGCTCTCTCTCCACCCCAGGCAGAAATGTAATCTCTGTCATGTCCCTCCTCTGATTCTTCAACCATTCATCGTAGGAAAGGGGCTCTAGCTCCTCAAACATCTTGATTGCCCTCTTCTGTACCTTTTCCAGCTCTGCAATATCTTTTTTTGAGATACGCTGGCCTGAACCAGAAAAGAAGTATTTCCCAACACTGCAAAAGCAAACAACCAAATGAACAGCTTGCTGTGACCATGTCTGTGACCACATCGTAGATTCTTTTTGGTACGGTGTTTTAATGACACACGCATGACCTCCTGCACATACGTAAAACAACACAACACAGTCTTTGATTAAATGACTGGTTTTTGTGGGATTTTATTATGAACATGTGCAGACAGAAGAGGAAAAGTTACTATGGTTTGGAGCCCACCAGCTTTTTCATTCAATCTCACCCAATCCCCATCCTGGTTACAGCTCTTGCCCACATATCTTTGCTGACATAGTTTTGTGGAGTCATAGAGAAGAAGATAAGAGATTGGATTTATACTCCGCCCTTCCGTACCCAAAGGAGTCTCAGAGCGGTTTACAATCCCTTTCCCTTCCCCTCCCCAGAACAAACACCCTGTGGGGTAGGTGGGGCTGAGAGAGCTCTCCCAAGAACTGCCCTTTCAAGGACAGTTCTTGCTTGCCCAAGGTCATCCAGCAGGTGCAAGTGGAGGAGTGGAGAATCAAACCCGGTTCTCCCAGATTAGAGTCCGCGCACTTAACCACTAACCACTTATGTCCTCCTCCTTTTTTCACCAGTGAAAAAAACTGGAGGAACTGAAGGCCACAGCAAACATTGCACATGCCCTGCCCTCTACGAAAATCAGACACATTGCTCCAGACTTTCTAATGCGTGGGTTGCACTTTGAGAATCCAACCTTAGTAAGTTAAAACTATAGAACCCATGGAGAAATTCAGAAAAAGGACACATTTCTACCACCTCAAGTAAACTGATTCTCTTTCAAATCCAGGAGGGGGGGAAACCCCAACAACCCACAAGTGAAGAAATCCAAGGACACAGACCTTCAAAGGCTGTGTTATTCACAAGC
>NW_015172554.1:2037181-2043956 GCF_001447785.1 Gekko japonicus
ACAATGGGTCTCGAAATGCCAGCAGGATGAGTGAGAAGCAGCCTAGCCAGACAGATCCAGAACATAGGCAAACATTCTGTGGGTGCACCTCCCTAGTACCTAAGTATTCAAGCCATGGGAAGATTTTCTATATTGGGTGGAAAAGCTGGGATAATATTGTGCCCAGAGAGAGGATGGGTATTTGGTTGGTGCAGAGTGGAAGAAGTGTCTGGTCCTATTTGGCTGACCAAGAGCAGAAGGCCAGACTTCTAGCATTTATACCTGGCTGGTCCAGTCTTGAAGCACTGTACTGATGGCCAGTCACAGGGGCCACACAGACTTCTGAGACATCAGTATACAGAGACGCCGTGCCAGTTTCCTTCTTACTTTGAGAGCCAGTTTGGTGTAGTAGTTAGGAGCACAGACTCCAATCTGGGAGAACCAGGTTCGATTCCCCACTCCTTCACATGCCGCCCACTGGGTGACCTTGGGCAAGCCACAGTTCTCTCAGAGCTGTTCTCTCAAGAGCAGTTCTCTCAGAGCCATCTCAGCCCCACCTAATTCGCAGGGTGTCTGTTGTGGGGAGAGGAAGGGAAGGAGATTGTAAGCCGCTCTGAGACTCCAAGTGAAGGGCAGGGTATAAATTTAATCTCTTCTTCATCATCATCTATCCCATTTTTATCCAGCCTCAGGGTAGTTCCCCCCCTCTTCCATTTTGTCTTCGCAACAACCCTGTGAGGTAGGTTTGGCTGAGATTGGCCCAAGGTCACCTAGTAAGCTTCATGGCAACACAGAAATCTGAATTTGGGACTCCCTAGTTCTTATCCAGCACTCGAGCCACTATTCCACACAATCTATGGAAGTGTTTTCGGTCTACCTAAGACGGAAGCACAATCAAACCCCACCCCCTGGGAGCACCTCTCCTCTCCACATGAACCCGACATGGCCCTGCGATGCCATCCTGACCCAAGGACCATCAACAGATTTCTCAGTTAATCTGTTGTTATGAAGCCTGAGGTTTTGTAAGGACAGCTGTATGATTGTCTCAACTCAGCACCTTTGGGATACAACCATCGATAGCAGAGCAGGCTGGTTTTGGGAGATTTGCCAAAAACACGTTCATAGGCCATTTCCTAGAGGGCATAATATTAGTCATGTCTTTGCAAACCTGTGCAGAAGCCTTTCAGAAGCAGGGAGTTCAGCCTGGACATGAATACAAACAGTTCCAGACAACTCAAGCAGGCACAAGCTTGCTTTGTGTTGATTTGGACCGCTGCTGTCTCTTCCTCGGTATTGTCTACCCGGATTGGCAGGGAAAGGATGTTCCCAACACCTGTCCCTTGAGATCCTTTCACGGCAGACAGGACCATCATCATCTTCAGCCTTATTGCATTAGCTCACGGCCTTAGCAGTTAACACCAAAAATGCCAACAACATCAGCGTTACAACACAACAATCACAATCAAACCAAATATACATTATCATTTTATAAACAATCATTAAGGTCACAACAACAAAAAACTGAGTTAAAACCAACATCGGTTCTAGCAATTCAGCCAGACCGTCGACAAAATACGTAGATTTATCCATCAGCCGCATCAACAGTGGATGGTTTTGGGAAGGCCTTTATCACCCGTGCCAGCTTCACTACTTCCCCCCCCTCCCCAATCCTTCCTTCCACTCCCCCTCCCTCCCAATTCTGTCTTCACTTACTTTAACCTAATCACTCGTTTTACTCACAACACATACAAACCAGCCTTTATGCTTGGCCAAAATACTGGTCTTAACCGCTCAGATGGGGAGCCGCTCTCCCTGGTCGGATGGTGAAGGATCTTCTCCAACAGTGCGGTACAGCAGTTAAGAGTGTCTGGAAGGAGACCCAGGTTTGAATCCCCACTCTTCCAGGGAGGCTTGCTGAGTGACCTTGTGCAAGTCACACACCCTCAACCTGACCAACCTCAGATGGAGAGGAGAATGACATAAGCTCCTTTGGGGAGAAAGGCAGGGTATAAATGAGGAAAGAGAGCCAGTTCGGCATAGAGAGCCAGTTTGGTGTAGTAGTTAGGAGCGCGGATTCTAATCTGGAAGAACCGGGTTTGATTCCCCACTCCTCCACAGGTAGCTGCTGGTGTGACCTTGGGTCAGTTACAAGTTCTTTCAGAGCTGTTCTCTCTGGAGCAGTTCTTGGAAGAGCTCCCTCAGGCCCACCTACCTCACAGGGTGTCTGTTGTGGGGAGGGGGAGGGAAAGGAGTTTGTAAGCTGCTCTGAGACTCCAGGTGAAGAGTGGGGTATAAATCCAATCTCCTCCTCCTCCTCTTTCTCTTCTTCTTCATCATCACCACCACCATCATAAATCCCCAGTGGGGTGTTCATGGAAGGCCAGGAGCAAGCTCAGAGGACCCCTAGGGGCGTTGGCAGTCCCACATGAGCCACTTGACACTGAGCCAGAGGGCAGTGGTGTGGGAGGAAGTAATAGGGGAGCTTCCACCAGCAGAGGCTGCTCAGCCCCACTGCTGCTGCCTGCTGGGGCCAAAGTAAGTGGACCCTGGAGGGGTTGTAGGACATGGCTGACTCCTGGGCTGCTTTAAAGGCCCCTCCCACTCCTACAGGGAACCAATCGTAGTGGAGAAGGGCAAATGAACATTGGTAACAGCTGAAAGTCTTGCAAGATTTATTTATTTTTATTTCATTTATACCCCACTTTTCTCCCCAATGGGGTCTCAAAGAGGCTTATAACACTCCCCCTTTCCATTTTATCCTCACCACAACCCTGTGGGGTAGGTTAGACTGAGAGTGTGTGACTGGCCCAAGGTCACCCAGCGAGCTTCCATGGCATGAGTGGGGATTTGAACCTAAATCACACAGATTCTAGTCGAACGCTCTGACTATACCGTGCTAGCTTTCCAAAGAGAAGAGCTGGAAGGTCTCCCCATGGCCGACTGCCCTACCACTTTCCTACTGAACAAGAACACCAACAGAGCCTCCTGAGCCAGGATAGGTCTCTATTCTGTTAATAAACAGGCACCCTTCATACTTCACAGGGGCTCTGAGTCTCCTCCCAGCTACCACTAGTAGGGCCAGACAGGAGAAGCAGTGGAGTACAGATCTGAACTCTATCTACCCAGTCCCCATCCAATACTCTAACCACGACTCCCTGCAGCCTATGACTCTGTTTTTGGTTTAGTCAGTCATACCCAGGACAGAACTACAATCAAGCCTTCTCCATGGTGCCGGATATTGCCACGTGAACCCAAGTAACCCTCCCACTGTGCCTCTCAGTGACATTCTGTACTACTAGAGGTTTATATTACTGCAAGCCTCTTTTGGAGCCAATTTGGGGGAAAGCAAGATAAAAATACAGGCAGACAATAAACATGGGGTCGGTTTTCTCCTGCTGCTGCACCAGTCTCCACTCCTCCTTTACCTCACACACACACTCCAAGTGTGAGAACTCTCTCCTGGATGCTACAGTACCCAACCAGTGCTCCTCTGTACACACACACACCACACACAGAGCAGCTGGGGACTAAGGCAAAGGGCCCCTCTCCAACCAGCAGAAAACGGCCATCCTTGCGTTGGTCTGAATGAACTGGCAGAACTCCCCTGTGCATCAGGGGCCATGTGGCAAGAAGAAGCAGGCATCCTAGAGACAGGAAATGCCTCAGCCCGTGTCCATGAGGAATGGTGGTTGGAGGACAGCAGATCAAGCTGGGGTAGTAAGACCATAGGCCAGCATCCTTCAGGTCAGGGGAATCAAGGGACCCCACTGCCTGCTGTACGGATCCAACTTCCATCACACCTTCCTCCGCTCGCTGCCACCAGTTGAAGGGAAACAAGCTTGAGGTAATCAACAACTGTCCTACAGGGCCAAAAACTTTTTCTAATTGTTTGGTGTTCTACTTTTTTTAAAAAAATGTTTTGACTGTTTTCAACCTTGGAGATGCTCGCAGGGAGGGGAGTCTATAAGCCTAATCAACAACAACAATAATGATAATAGGTTGGGTGGAAAGGAAGAATGAAAATGCTTTAAATAAATAAAGCTTTGTGGCCTTCTTTTTCTCAAGGTACCTCCGAAACCAGACCCAGGAGGGGGGCTGGTTTTCTGTCTCAGGGTGATGAAACAGTGTACAGTTCTCCCTGCTCAATGTCACATTTCCCACAATATTATCTTCACATCAACCCAGTAAGGTAGGTTGAAAATGTTTTTCATAGCAAGACAGGGATCTTCTCTTCCCAGTCCAGCACTTTGTCCTCCACACTACACTAGCCTTCAAGGGTCTCTGAGTGGGGGCCGTCAGGCCTGTAGCTACTGTGGGGCATTTCGGGGCCATCCAGTCCTCACCCTCCTCCAGCTCTCTGGGTTGCCTGGAGGACTACCAACTCTCTGAGCTGCCCAGAGGACTCCCCACCGCCTCCCCTTCCCCAAGCACAGTTTGTTTCCCCGCAGAGGCAGGCAGAGTGCGAATGCTGCAAAAGTGAGTTTTTAAAATGTTTATTTTATTTTGTGAGGTCAGTACCCCCTGACTTATTTAAAGGCCCCCCCAATTATAAAACCCTGGCTATGGGTGCCTGGTGGCTGGAGAGATATCTGACCGGGAATCAGCCTGTGAGCCACCACCCAGCTCTCAGCTACAAGATTTGACCAGCTCTCACTATCTGCCTTCAACTGCCACGCACTGGTCCCCCCCTCCCCCGTTTCATTTGTAAAGTGAAAGAACATTGGCTCTTTCTTACAAAAAGATGTACGCAGGTACCGGCAAGAAATACATGATCACACGTGCATGAAAACATGAAGCTGCCTTATACTGAATCAGACCATTGGTCCATCAAGGTCTGTATTGTCATGTCAGATTGGCAGCAGTTCTCCAGGGCCTCAGGCAGAAATTTTGTGTATCACCTACTACCTGGATCCTTTTAACTGGAGATGCCAGGGATTGAACCTGGGACCTTCTGCATACCTAGCAGATGCTCTGCCCTTGACACATGTCCCCTCCCCAGTGAACATGTGAACAGGACTCCTGAGGCAGATTATTACTCTATCTTGGTCAGGATTGTTTACTCGGACTGGCAGTGGCTCTCCAAGTTCTCAGGTAGTGCCAGTCTTCTGCATCGCTTTCTACTCAATCCTTTTAACTGGTGATGCTGGGGACTGAACCTCAGACCTTCTGTGTGCACAACTGATGCTCTACCTCCCGGGCACATACATTCACATTTGTGTAACAACTGGATTGACAACTAACACACCTCTATATGCAACTTGGCCAGAGTGGATTATGAGCCTCTTCCTTTCTGGTCTCACCGAGCATACACGGCTCTCAAGATCCCTTGGGATATGAGGGTGGGACTGTCCCTGGATTGGGAAGAACAGGTGGGCAATGTTCCCTCTAAGCTGTGGAGTCTTGTGAGCAAAAATTCTACTTTGTGAGCTGCTGGCATTAAAGTTGTGAGCGAGCCATTTGGCTCCTGCATAAATCAGTTTGCTCTGGAGCCACCGCTCCTGAGCTAATACAAAAATCTGTGAGCCGGAGGCTAAAAAACTGTGAGCTAGCTCACACTAACTCAGCTTAGAGGGAACACTGCAGGTGGGTAGAAGCAACCCCAGTCAAGTAGAGACCTGATGTTAGGAAAGGAGTCATGTCAATTCAGCTTACTACTGAAGCCCAATTCTCCATACACCAGTTCAATTCCTTGCAGAGAATATACCAGCTGGAGAAGGCTCGCGAGTGAGTGACAACAACGCCATAAAGCCCTAAAGACAGCAACACAGCCAATCAGGAGGGTAGGTCCATAGTTGGAGAAAGGCTAGGAAAGAATACTCATCTACAGGCTCTCGAGTGCCAGGAGTGATGTATGGCTTTTGCTTGGGAGAGGGAAAGGAAAGCACGGCACCCCAGGCCTGCCACCCATCCACCACCATTCTCACGGAGATGTGGCCACATGAAGTCGCCTTCCATGAATGCCACCACCCAACGGTCCATCCAACTCAGAATTGTCTTCTCCGATTGGCAGAGGCTCTCTGGCTTTGCCCAAAGCTGCTCCCCAACCTCATTTGGCAGGAGATGCCAGGGACTGAACCCGGGACCTTCGGCAGCCATGTCTCCCCCCTGTAAACCGACCAAGCCCATTCCACTGAGTCCTGCCCTTTCCTCCACCACTGTTTTGTTCCTGTCTGCATGACCATTCTCTAAATCTATTTGAGAAAGCCCAGGCAGCCGGTCGCCCCATCCGGAAAGGAGTTGATCCTCCCTTCCCCCGCTTGCATATATCCCCAGCCAGTTAACCAACCCCGGCCCTCTCCCCCCCACAACACAGCATCACCCCCTTCGACCAGGGACAAAAAAGAAACCAAGAAGAAGAGCACCAATGTTGCAATCTGGTCAATGTGCAGTACACCTTTTGAAACAGGATGTGAAGGATTTGCATGAAGAGAAGAGAAGAGGGGACAGGCCGATGGGGGAGGGCTTTGGAGGAGGAGGGGAAGAGCAGAAGGGACAGAAGAGAGAGCATGAGACAGAGCTGAGGGAGTGGATGCCTCGTTCCTGTATCTGCATTGCTGTGAGCATTCAGACATTCAACCATTTCCGGGGGGGGGGGGAGAGAAAACGGGGTTTCAAGGGAAATGCAAGACTCGCATACCAATGACCCAGGGACGGCTTGGGGTGGGGGGGTCCCGGGGGGTCCCCTGTCTCAGCTCTGCACATTGGGTGCCTCCAGAGGACAGGCTGCAGCATTGGGGAGGGGGCGAGCCAGTCCCGGCGTGCAGGGGAGGGGGGGGGGAGATCTCTCACCGTGGAT
>NW_015172554.1:2044084-2044672 GCF_001447785.1 Gekko japonicus
AAACCCCACGGCACCTCCGGGGGGGTGGGGGGGGGGTGGGCTGGCTTGGAAGGGCCGGGCGCGGAGGTGTGCGGGCTTAGCCAGTGCCCCCACACACACACACACACACGCATGTCCACGCTCGGCTCCACCTGCCATGCGGGAGTCCTCGGCGGGGGCCCCCTCCCGCCCCCCTCCCGGGCCCTGCAGCACTGCGGTACCTGTGTCCGAGTTCGCTCCCCACAGACCCCAGCCTCCGGGTGGGCAGCAAGGGGCTGACCCCCGGGACGTCTTCCGTGGTGGCCAGCGGGGGGATGGTCTTGCGGTGGGCATTGCCGTCGGAGGGCGACTTCTTCAGCTTGGCTCGGGCCATCCCAGGCTGCTCGGCGGTCCCTCTGCCGCCCCCGCCCCCCAGTCTGAAGCGCCCCGCCGCTCGCGCCTCCTGGCAAGGCTGCGCTGGGTAGAGGCAGGCGGGCGCCGAGCGGGAGGAGGCATGTACCATTTTGCCCCTTCCCAGACACAGCCTCAGCCCCCCCCCAACCCACCCACCCCCAGACACAGCTGCGCAGTGGAACAATCCTGGCCGTGCCCATCGAGGGTGGGCGTTGC
>NW_015172554.1:2044691-2070423 GCF_001447785.1 Gekko japonicus
CTCCTCTGCCCATCACGACAAAGTTTGCTGCTTCGACTGGGGGGGGGGGCGCGCGTTAGTACAAAGGGGACCTCTCTTTCCTTTTGTTTTTCTCCCCCTGCTCCGTTTTTAATGAAAAGGGGTTGCATTCTATTCTCCGTGGCTGTTTAAATGGTTTTAACCGCTTTTTAATCCTGGGTGTTTTCATTTAGATGTGGTTTTAAAGTGATATTGTTGTGAGCTGCCTCCAGAAGATTTAACAGAGAGACTATTGCATACTAATATTTTAATATATACGAATTATATTTTAATATATACTGATATTTTAAACAAAATCTAGGTCTCTATACTGTCTTCAACAGTGTTTTGTGAAACTGCCTGTATTGTCTTTTCCAGTTGCCCTCATTTGCTCTCACTCTCCATTGCCTTTGTTTACCTTCACCTGCTCTTTTCACTGCCTTCACTTGCCCCTCTGTGATGCTATCGGACAAACAAACATGATTGGCTATGTGGCATCAGGACATCATCTGATTCTTTATGTGATTGGCTAGAGTCACCCATGTGATTAATCCAACGAGGTGAAAGTAGCAGCAGGTGTGGGGGTGCAACACAGAAGTTTTTCTTAAACAAGTGCTCTCCAAAGTTAAAAAAAAAATCTACATCTGTTCATTATTTTCAACCTTTAAATCATAGAGAAATTATCACAAAGACAGCATAGTATAGCATAGTAGCTAAGAGATGGAGCTTTCGATTGGGTAGTAGTCCATGGGTTAAACTTTACCTCAAGCTATTTTCTCAGCCTCAGTCCCTCAATCTGCAATATGGGGATAATAATCATGAACAACAGGGTTGTAAGAAAGTTCAGTTAAAGGGGCATTATTT
Source organism: Gekko japonicus (assembly GCF_001447785.1). Lineage (NCBI taxonomy): Eukaryota > Metazoa > Chordata > Lepidosauria > Squamata > Gekkonidae > Gekko > Gekko japonicus. Next base: position 2,045,553 of record NW_015172554.1, read on the forward strand.
ATCCTTTGGGAATTTATTCTAAGGATGGAGCCACCCTCTTAGGACTGCACAATTATACCCAGTGCATTAAAGGGAGGGTGGGTGTCGCTCCCAAGTAGTGCAGGGCCATTAAACCCCTAGCACTCTGTGGGTTGGATCCAGATTACCTTTTCCATCAGCAAAAAAAGTACTATCCTGCCTCCCCCGACTCGACTGTACGACTGAACAACAACAACAATCTCCAGCAAATGATGCTTCTGAGGGATAGCAGACCCTAAAGGGGCCTGCAATGGAATGGGGGAATTGCCAATTGAATCTGGATCCAGGGCTGCCGAGAGCCACCATAGCCCTCCCCCGGACAAAGATTCCATCTGCCCCCCCCCCCATATGACCCTGATCCAAACCAAATATCACAACAAAACGTACAAATCACTTGGCTTGCTATTACCATGAATCTATAGTAATAAAAGAACTGGCCTGTCTGTCCATGTTTGTTTATTTATTTGTTTATTTATATCCCACCTTCCTCCCCAATGGGACCCCAAAGTGCTTCACATCCTCCTCCTCTCCTTCATTTTATCCTCACAACAACCCTGTGAGGTTAGGCTGAGAGTGTGTGACTGGCCCAATGTGACCCAATGAGCTTCCATGGCACAGTGGGGGTTTGAGCCTGGGTTTCCCCAGATCCTCATCCAACTATTTAACCACTACACCACACCACACTGGCAGGCATAACTCATCAGAGAATAAAGCCAGGACACTCAAAACTGGCCACCAGCTTCAGGATGATTGCAGCAGTTCCTTGGCCAGAACGGAAAAGCATGGGGAAAACCTAGCCCAACTGAGACAAACCACCATCACACTGTGCTATTTGCAGCTGAAGTGAAGAGTCTCTGTGGCAGGCATAACTCAGAAGATAGTGCTACATGTTTGAAAACTGGCCACTAACTCCAGATGGTGGAAGTTACAGTGCCAAAATAAAGAGAACTGGAACACCCTGAGTCAGGTTGTCTTCCTGACAGAGGTTTAAGCAACCTGTCATGTATCTGTAATACGCAGATCCCCAACTTGCCATGGAAGGGTGCTGAGTGACACACTCTCAGTCAGACCTACCTCACAAGGCTGTTGTGAGGGTAAAATGGAGGACAGGATAACAATGCAGCTTTGGGTCCCCCATTGGGAAGAAAGACTGGGTATGGTATTTGTTATAATTCTAATTTTTTATGATATTAAAAAGATTACATCATTTGTCATATAGCAAAGTAGCCTTTACAAAGGGCGATTAGATTTTCCACCAGCACAATGATGATTAACAACGCAGTGCCTAAACAGAGTTGTAACTTCTGTTCCACATGTATAACAACTAAAACAGATTAATGTTCCATTACCATGCATGTAAAGGGTGGTGGTGGGGAAGCATCCTTTTACTACTTTATTAGATCATGGGGAAATATTAACTCTTTCCTCCCCTCCTGTTTGTAATATTACCAAAGGTTTGCTACTATACTACTCTTAAGTACATTCTGTAGTGAAGCAAGATAGGGATGAGAAGGTCTTGAGACCAAGATGTGAAAATAAAGGGTGGGTGGGTGGCCATTAGGCAGAGGGAGACAGAAATGAATGAGGAAAGTGTGGAAAAGAAGGATATAAATTAAGGAATTTCCCCCCAATTGTCTACGTCTTTTGTTTTTAGCGACCTGCCAAGCTGGCCCTCGGTTTCTCCTAAAGAGATTTCATCATTGATAGGCCAACTCAAAAGAGGTAAGGCCCCCGGCCTGGATGGAATTTCTCCTGAATTTTTAAAGGAAAACATAAATTGGTGGGCCCCCTTTCTAGCGCACTTATTTACCTATATTGATACAACAGGGAAGGTCCCAAAAGAATGGGGGGTGGCCGCGGTTGTTCCTTTCTATAAAAAAGGTAACCGAAAAGATCCTGCAAACTATAGGCCTATTAGTCTTCTAAGTGTTATAAGTAAATTATATGCTAAACACCTTCTAGAAAAACTTACACTTTGGTTGGAGCAGGATGATATAATAATTCAGGAACAAGCAGGGTTTAGGCAGGGCAGATCGACTACGGACCATTGTCTTCTACTTAGGCATCTTATAGAAAAATATGTTCGCAAGGGCCCCCCGTCTTTATATGCAGCCTTTATCGATCTCAAAGCGGCCTTTGACTCTATTTCTCGACCTGTACTATGGAGTAAACTTGAAGCCTCCACAATAGATAGAAGACTTCTAGCTCTCATCCGTGCTTTACATGAACACACCTCCCTGAGGGTTAGATGTACCGGGTTGGGCCACCTGACAGATAAAATCTCTACCCACAAGGGAGTTAGGCAGGGGTGTATGTTGGCACCAGCTCTCTTCAACTTCTACATTAATGATGTTGCTGGATATCTTAATGGCACAGATCTCCATCCACCCAAATTGGCCCAGCGTCCTATCCCTATACTTTTATATGCTGACGACGCTGTTATTCTTTCTAGAACCTCAATTGGCCTGAGAAGGGCATTGAATAGATTTGCCAGTTATTGTAGTGATCAGAAATTGATTATTAACTATCAGAAGACGAAGGTGATGGCCTTTGGCAGGAGACCTAAGTTAAGAAAGTGGAGTATAAATGATCAGAATCTTGAACAGGTAACCAACTTTCGTTACCTTGGTATGGTTATCCAAGCCTCGGGCTCTAAGTTCGCTCAAAGTCAGGCAGCAGCATGTACGGGTGATAAATCCGCCCAAGGTATTCTCAAGTTCTACCGTTCTACAGGGGGCTATTTTGTGCCAGCAGCACTGAAACTCTTTAAGGCTAAAACATTAGCCCAGATGCTCTATGGGACGCTACTGGGAGCGACATCTTCTTGCTATGCCCCACTAGAGCTGGTTCAATCGAAATTCTTGAGATCAGTGCTCCAAGTCCCAAGGTGTGTTACAAATGCAATGGTACGGCTAGAGACTGGCATGATGAAAGTTGAAGCCAAGATCACCTTGCACTCTATTTTTCTTTGGTTAAAGATAAACCTAAATCCATGTGGCCTTGTGCCCTTAATCCTGACTGACGATTACCAATCTAAATGGCTGACCCATACTATTCGGAAAATTACACTACTAGGGTTTTCACCCAAAGAGCTTTTGGAAAGGGGGGATGCTCAAGCTAAGCTAGTGGTCAGGCAGAGGATTGAAGATATTGAACGCCAACTGGACGTACAGGCGACCCCTGCCTTTTTAGCGCCTTACAGTAGTAAATATATTGTTGCTCAAGCCCCTTACTTATCCATTCTGGAGTCAAATAAACTTAGGAGGGCGTATACGCTGGCTAGATGCTCTGCTTTACCTTCTGCAGTTCTCGAGGGTAAATTCAAGAAAACTCCCCGAAATGAGAGGCTATGCATGTGTGCGTCTGGGGAGATAGAATCTCAGGAACATGTCTTCCTGAGATGCCCATTATATAACGAAGCTCGCACAAAATGTATTGGTCCTCTCTTGGTTGGCTCCTCTGATCAGGATAAGATAGAGAAATTACTTTTAAATCCTGACCATACAGCGATACACCAGATAGCAAAATTCTGTTTTCTGGTTGTAAAAGCTCATCAGTCTTCAGGTAGCCACTTGGGTTAGATTCCCTCCCAAATAACTGACTTTTTAATTCTCAGTCTTTTATCTTTTTAAGACTAAATTATGTCCTTTTTACATTGTATTGTTGGTTTTAGATTTTAAAATGCTTGTATAATTTTACATAAATAGATTCACCATCTGGATATTTTAGACATTGAAATCCAGACATTGCAAAATTTTGCTCCTTGGTCGTAAAAGCTCATCAGTGTTCTGGTTGTCACTTGGGATAGGACTTTTTGATTTTAAATCTTATTGCCTTTTTTGTCATTCTATTTTACTCCTTTAAATGTATTCCATTGCAGCGTATTCTTAAGTCTGGTTTTAGTGATCAAAATGACCGTTTAATGTTGTTCCTTAGTAACCTTCTTGTTTTTAAAGTAGTTTTACCATTTGGTTATTGTAAGTTACTTTTATGGTTTTTTATAATTGCTGGCTATGTGCTGTAACAATAAAATTCATTCATTCATTAAGGAAAAGAGAGGGAAAGTTTGTTTTCTCTTGCTGCAACCCCCTAACTACTGCTTTGCAAGATCTGGCTGAAATGGGTGCAAGGTAAGGAAGAGAGAAATGCTAGGCTGCTATAGAAAATTACCTTGGTTAGCAGGCTGCAGGCTGACAGTATAGCGACCAACAGCTGGGGTTGCTTGTGTTGCTCCATTGACAGGTTTAGCATTAGTTGACAGGTTTAGCATGATCTGCTAGGCAAGTTTGCTTTAGCATAGGAGAAAAGGAAGTCTAGCAGATAATAGAGTGCCTTTTACTGTGCTCGGACTTCCTTGCACCCCTAGTGGCTTCAGCAAGAACTGCATTAAAAATAAATGGAAAGACCTTTGGCTGGATGTAAAATGAGGTTGGCTTCAAGGCCCTCCCCCAAATGTTGTCCCCCCATCCCCCTCTCTCAGTGGCCCTGTCTGGATACAACCCTCTCTGTCTATGGGTATATGGGGTGGGGGTTCAGGAAGTTGGTATTTATTGCTCTGTGTACCAGCGGTTCCCCTTCCTTTGGAGCAGATACTGTGCTGTCCAGAACTGTAGGTGGAGACTGCCAGTCACTTGGGGGCAGCTCATGGATCACCAGTTGGTTATCCCTGCACTGTACTGCAGATGTTTTCTGTAGAGATGATATGGTCCTTCACACCCAATGGACAAAAAGGAAACCTCAGCCTCAAGGACTGAATTGGAGTTGGGAGTAAGTGGCTAAATTTGCGGATGATACGAAGTTGTTCAGGATGGTGAAAACCAGTGAGGATTGTGAGGCACTCCAAAGGGATCTGTCAAAGATGGGCAAGTGGGCGTCAACATGGCAAATGGGGTTCAATGTGGCCAAGTGCAAGGTGATGCACATTGGAGCCAAAAATCCTAAATATAAATACACGTTGATGGGGTCTGAACTGGCAGAGACTGATCAAGAGAGAGATCTTGGAGTTGTAGTAGATAACTCACTGAAAATGTTGAGACAGTGTGTGACTGCAATAAAGAAGGCAAATGCTATGCTGGGGATTATTAGGAAGGGTATTGAAAACAGATCAGCCAATATCATAATGCCCCTATATAAATCAATGGTGTGACCTCTTTTGGAATACTGTGTGCAATTCTGGTCACCACACCTTAAAAAGGGTATTATAGCTTTGGTAAAAGTGCAGAAAAGGGCAACTCGAATGATAAAAGGGTTGGAACACTTTCCCTATGAGGAAAGGTTAAGGCGCTTAGGGCTCTTTAGCTTGGAGAAACGACGACTGAGGGGTGACATGATTGAGGTTTATAAGATTATGCATGGGAAAGAGCAGGTAGAGAAAGAGCTACTTTTCTCCCTTTCTCACAATACAAGAACTCGTGGGCACTCCATGAAACTGCAGAGCGGTCGGGTTAGAACGGATAAAAGGAAGTACTTCTTCACCCAAAGAGTGATTAACACTTGGAATTCACTGCCACAGGAAGTGGTGGCGGCTACAAGCATGGACGGCTTCAAAAGGGAATTAGATAAGCATATGGAGCAGAGGTCCATCAGTGGCTATTAGCCACAAGGTATAGATAGGGACTCTGGGGCAAGTGATGCTCTGTCATCTTGGTGCTTGGGGGGGGGTCAACAGTGGGAGGGCTTCTAATGTCCTGGCCCCACTGGTGGACCTCCTGATGGCACTGGTATTTCTGGCCACTGTGGGATACAGAGTGTTGGACTGGATGGGCCTTTGGCCTGATCCAACATTGGCATCTCTTATGTTCTTATGTTCTTAAGGACAACAATAGCAGAACTGGTAGGCAAGCACTGGTTATGTCATATACCCACATTCATTCTCGATCCAGGCCTGTTAAGTATGATTGTCTGTCTGTTGGTTGCTAGGCACACAAATAGGTTTGAGATGAAGGTGAAGATGGCTCCTTAACAGAGTAGTATTCCTCTACACAGCTCCTAGGAGGAAGGTGCCTTTGGGAGTGAGAGTTCTTTTCCATATGAAAGGTCCGTACTTCCACCCCAAATGAGCGAATAATATTCTCTGTTTCTTACATTTTCTTCTATATCCCTCCTGCCCACACCAGCGACACAAATCTAGAGGGGAGAGGAGTTAGTTACTAGGGTTGCCAAGTCTGGGTTGGAAAATACCTGGAGACTTTGGGGGTGGAGCCAGGAGAGGGTGGGGTTTGGGGAGGGGAGGGGCCTCAGCACAGTACAATGCAATTGAGTCCACCCTCCAAAGCAGCCATTTTCTCCAGGGGAGCTGATCTCTTTCGGCTGGGGATCGGTTGTAAAAGCAGGAGATCCCCAGGCCCCACCTGGAGGCTGGCAACCCTATTAGTTACAAGGCCGTCGACAGAGAGAGACTGGGGGGGGGCAAAATTCGTGGGGCCCAAGTCATCTGGAGGACCCCTGAAGGGAAGGCATTTCAAAATTCACAGGGAAGGCATTTAAAAAAACACCACCCTAGCGCAGTTCTGACTGCAGCCACTACGGGGGCAGGGAAGGCAGAGCACAGCGGTAACAAATGAGGAATAGAAGTTAGAATGTATTATTTATTTATTTATTTACTTTATAGCCCACCTTTATCCCCAAGAGGGACCCAAAGCAACTTCCATAGTTCCCCTCTCTGTTTTCATCCTCACAACAACCCTGCGAGGTAGGTTAGGCTGAGGGGGAGTGACAGGCCCAAGTTCACCCAGCAAGCTTCCATGGCATGAGGAGGGATTTGAACCTGGGCTTCCCGGATCCCAGTTCGACACTGTAAGCACTGTGCAACCTTAGTTTCCACTGCAAATAGCATGGGGGTCTGGAGATAATCTGGGCCAAGATATTCCAGTTCATTTCACTTTTGGCCCTGGAATTCCCATGATCATCCTGAAGCCCCATTTTGACTTCCCTAGTTTTGTTTTATCTTATTTTGTGAGTATTGTGTGTGTGTGTTTTTGTGTGTATACCTGAAAGTTACGGTTGACTTCTGGCAACCCCTCGTGGGGCTTGGATGTTTCAGAGAGGTGGCTTGCTGTTGCCTGCCTCTGCATCCCGGCCCTGGTATTCCTTGGAGGTCTCCCTTCCAAGTACTTGCCAGAGTCGGCCCCACTTTGCTTCCGAGATCAGGATCGCCTGAGCTTTCCAGCTCAGGGCCCTAGTTTTATTTTCTGATCAGTTATGCCTGCCACAGATGGACAGGCAGATGGACATGTGGATACTTTTATTATTATAGTAAAGGCAAAGGCTTCCCTTGCTCGAAAGCCAGTCGAGTCCAACTCTAGGGTTGCGGTGCTCATCTCAGTTTCAAAGCCGAAGAGCCAGCGCTGTCCAAAGATGTTTCCGTGGTCATGTGGCCGGCATGACTAAACACCAAGGCGCACGGAACACTGTTACCTTCCCACCGAAGTGGTACCTATTTATCTACTTGCAATTTCTTGCTTCCGAACTGCTAGGTTGGCAGCGGCTGGGACCAGAGACAGGAGCTCACTCCATCATGCAGCACACTCGGGTCTCGAACTGCTGAACTACTGACCTTCCACAGCCTGCAGTTCAGCGTCTTAACCACTTGAGCCACCGCAGCTCCTTTATTATTATAGATGCATGCTAAAAGCCAGTCAAGTAATTTTTTTTTTACAATATTTGGTTTGGATCAAGGTCATATGGGGCCCCCAACTGGAATCTTTGTCCAGGGGCCCATGGTGGCTCTCAGCAGCCCTGGTTAGTTAGACCCACAGGGCATTAAAATATTATTTTAAGAGTGTTGGGGAGTGGGTAGTCTCTGCAAGAGCTGCTTTTACAAGAAAGCGGCTATGCATGTGCTTTGGAGAGTCCACATTTTGCTTCTATAGAACTGAGTCAATAGCACGCAAAGGGTTTCAAGATAGTCTGTGCCCTTTCATGACAAGTTTTGGTGCCCCATGTCAAGAGGTCTATACATTCATTTACATTTCCTCTCACCTGCTCTCATTGCCAACACTTGCCCTCTGTAAAGCTATCAAACAGCCATATCTGACTGGCTGAGTAGCCTTATGACATCATGCCACTCACCATGTCAATCCATTGGAAGGAGAAAGCCACAGCTGGTGGTGGTGGGGAATGGTGCCAAACAAGATTTTTTTTAAAAAAAAAAAGAAACATATATATTGATGTAAACTACTTTCCAGGAACATCACCTGCCCACAGTAGCAAAGCAGCGAGACAGTCTGTCAGAGGCGTGGATCCTTATAATACCATATTTACTTGAAAGGAAGATGGCCCCAAATGTAAGACAACACACTTTAAAAATGTTATACACCATTTTTTATTATTGAACATATATTGTATTCATATATAAGATGACTCCTCCGTCCCTCTTTTTTAAGGCATACCAGAGGGAAAAACCTAATCTTGCATCTAAGTAAATATGGCATTCTTTTGATGGGAAGAGGTAAGATTCTCAAATGTAGAGCACTTTTAGAAGAGAGGTTTAAGTCAGGTCTCTTTTACATTTTTCACGTCAGGGATCCCGGATGTGTGACAGCATACCAAATTATGTTTTAACCATGCCTTATGCTTTATACTCTTTTGGAGAAAATATACAGGCAAACCCACATATTTTTCTCATAAGGGAAAACTACATCTCTCTGGGAAGCCATTTATCGTCCAGGAAACAGCAAAGAAGGGAAAGGGTTAAACCGCCCCAACATGGTCTCAGTTAATTACTTTCAGCATTCCACAATTAAGAAGGGTACATTTACACATCAGTCTCCAATGTTGATGTATTTATTTCCTTTACTATGTTTCCCCCCTCTGGAATTAAATCCAAACAAATGGTGACCATATAAATAAAGCTTGCTATTCCTATTTGGTCCTCGCATCTGTTAAACATCTTCCTTATGTTGTATGCTAATTGCTGCTCACCTTCTACCTATATGTATGGACTGGTAACTTCCATTTCAATGTATCTGAAGTGGGCATGCACACAAAAGCTTATACCGGGAATAAAACTTTGTTGGTCTTAAAGGTGCCTTTGGACTTGAATTCTGCTCCACTCTGACACTGATATGTCCACAGCTTCACACTCACACACAGAGAGAGTTGCTATTCAGCAATAAAACATACTTGAGAGATGCATTTGCAATCTTCCAGCATCTCATCTCACTCTTCCTACAGTAGTTCAGTTATCAAGCACAGTCATTTCCATTGTGAGAACTGTCAGTATGCAGCAATGAAGTCTCCCAGCAACCCAAAATATCTAGCTACTCCATCAGCATGATTCACAGGTCTGCCTAACTCCCCTTCCAATCAGCCTCTGCCAGGGCAAAGCTAATTCTCTACCCCATATCTTCATCACAGGTCATCTGTTCACTCACAATCACTTCTGCTCCCAGTTTTAACCCCGAGAAGCAGGCAACTCAGCAATCCCAAATTTGGGAAATATTGATTTTTAAAAATGTATTTGGGTTTTTTTGCTGCTCAGCCACAGCCAACTTATGGCAGCCAAGCAAGAGATGCTCAGAGGCAGTTTGTCATTGCCTGCCTCTGCGTATCTGCTAGTCTAAAATTTACATCCTTACTGTCAAGAGATGTATTCAGACAACCCACAGCCTCAGTCCCCCAATGACAAGCCTCAGCTGACGTTGCAGCCTTATCTCTCTCAGCCCTTTGAACATCCAGACACCATCACCCTCTGCCTCTGTGCTTCTCATCATAAAACTCGAGTATGCCATGCCATTAACTTCCAGATGGTTTGCTTCATGAAAGATGGACTGGCTGCTCCGGGCAACATAAATGGTCCATCTCTCAAAGAAGTAGCTGGAAAGGCTGCACAAAGTAATTCTAGTGTGCATTTGGCAGGGAGCCACAATAAGATGCCATGAAGATGTTATGCTCTCGGCCAGGGGTCACTTCGTAGAAAAAGAGGTGCAGGAGCTCATTAGCATAACTCATTAGCATAACTTATTTGCATATGCCACACTCCTTGACATCACCGGAAGTGTGTCAGAAGGCAACACCCACCGCTCAGGCTCCACTGGACTGTTTTGGATTGCTAGCTATGGGGGGGGGGGAACGTGCAGATCTGCCCTTGCAGAGGAAGGAGAGCTTGTACCTGAATAAAACTTAGTCTTAAAGGTGCCACTGGACTGTTTTGGACTGGGGGGCCGGGGGGAACTCTGCAACTTACCAGGCTGCTTCTTGCTCTGACTGAGGGCTGCTGAGAGCAGGGTGTGGGGCTTGTTGCATGTGCCCGCCCCCTGGGCTCTTTATTGCCGGAGCTCCGCTCCTGTGTGCTCCTGCAGGAAATGACCCCTGCTCTTGGCTGATCCTGCACTGAGCAGGGGGTTGGACTAGATGGCCTGTATGGCTCCTTCCACCTCTACGATTCTATGATTCTATGATACTAAGAGTTGCTGCATCTTGGCCAGGTAACGTGCCAAACAAAATGAACACATGAAGCTCTCTTATACAGAGTCAGACCGTTAAGCCTTCCTTTCCCTGTAACTTAACAGCCTACAAGCCATACATCAAAGTATTTTATAAGTAATTTGTAACTGTATAGATAAATATGGGTAAATCACATGGACACTTTTTTTTAAAATCTTGTCTGACAGTAAGATCTTTCGTTTCTGCTGTTCTGAGATGTTTTGTAGACCGCCAGGCCAGGAAGTAAAATATTGGTTACAAAGTGAGATAAAACGGGAGCAACTAAAAAGGATGTGGGCAACTGAGTCAACTTGACGTTTACAAGAAGAACAGAAGTGTTTCTCGGGGGGCGGTCTTCATCTCAGCAGAAGGTGACGCACTGCATCTAAGTATCAGGAAAGCATGGCAATATTTTTGAACTGTTAGGTTTAAAGTATTTAGACAATGGAAACATTTTCTGGCGAGATAAATGGGAGTAACTAGGGGAGCATTTCCAATCAGCTTGGCAGCACATGTACTAAAACTGGAACGACACAGAGGGGATCCGCATGGCCCCTGCGCAAGACCACTGACCGATCAAGCTCACCATTCTCTGATCTGACTGGCAGCAGCTCTCCAAGGTCTCCGAGAAGGGTCTTTGCCAACCCTCCTTGCCTGAGACCCTTTCATTGGAGATGCCAGGGGCTGAACTGGAGGCTTTCCACATGCCAGGCCTGTGCTCTACGGTGCCTCCCAAAACTGACGGACTGCCTGTGCCCTCCCTTGACTGGTTGGGGATCACGGAAGCAGCAAAGAAACGACACAGTTCTAAACGGAACGGCACCATGAAAAGGAGCTGATTGGGGCAAGCCTATGCACAGCCTCCCACAGCCCCAAACATATCACCTCCTGCAAATCTCTCCCTTCCCACATGCCAAGGATCCAAAGAGATTGCTGTGCAAGAGGGAACTCCAACTGCTGCAGCAATCCAGATGAAAGATACAAGAGTCCTTCTCCTCTTTGGCCTCTGCCCACACATGCAAGACACAAGCAAAACATGTCTGACGCTGACAGCAGGGTTCCATGAGACAAGCCCCGCTGGGTAACTCTATCGAGTCCTGCATCCAGTTTCCCCAGTGTGGTCAACCACACACTGCAGATCAGTGTTCCCTCTAAGCTGAGTTAGTATGAGCTAGCTCACAGCTGTTTAGCCTCCGGCTCACACATTTTTGTCTTAGCTCAGGAAGGATGGATCCAGAGCAAGCTAATTTATCCATAGCCAAATCGCCTGCTCACAACTTTAATGCCAGTAGCTCACAAAGTAGAATTTTTGCTCACTGGACTCCATAGCTTAGAGGGAGTATTGCTGCAGTTGTGGGGATTAAGACAGTAGCTTGCACGGTGAGAGGCAGACTAGAGATTTTATCAGTCTGCCTTTTAGCTTATACATCACACCAGTTCTCAAACAGACCCTTCCAACGCTGGTCCCCCCCCCCTTTCCAGGATTTTGTGTTTAGTTTCTATTTCTCTGTTCAAGTAGAAGAGGAGGAGATTGGATTTATACCCCACCCTTCACTACCCAAAGGAGTCTCAGAGCAATTTACAATCTCCTTTCCCTTCCCGTCCCCACAACAGACAGCCCGTGAGGTAGGTGGTGTTGAGAGAGCTCATTTAAGGACTGCTCCTGAGAGTAGAGCTCTGAAAGAACTTGGAACTGACCCAAGGTCACACCAGCAGCTGCATGTGGAGGAGTGGGGAATCAAACCCGGTTCTCCCAGATTAGTGTGTGCGCTCCTAACTACTACACTAAACTGCCGAACTGTGTGCTCAGAAAGTGCATGCTTCCTGCACAACACTGCAGGGGAAGTCTGAACCAAAGTCTCACTGATTCATTGCCCCAAATGTCTTCTCCATTAGACCAGCTCTGGAGTGTTTTGCTGCACCCGCCTGGCCCTTCACAGCTGATCATCCTCCCCACTTCCTGCCAATCACAGACTTCCTCCGGCTGAGAGCACAGGCCTTTGGAGGCTCACTCGCAGCCAGGAAGCCATGCAAAAATGACACAATGCCTGGCTGCATCAACAGCCTGTTAGACAGATGGCCAAGAGGCCTCTGCCGCAACGTTGAAAACAGCTCCTCTTATTATGGCAAGTGCATTATAAATGCCACCCGTCCATCGATCTGCCATCAGTGGAATACATCTGCATCTTTTTAATACTGCCAAGAATAGCACAAAGCATGCAAGAGGGCAAGTATCCGGAGAGGTACTGCAAGTTGTCCCTCTTGGATGCCAAACGCACACTCCCACCCCAGTGCCACCAGTTTAATGACTACTGGCAATTGCTGTCAAGCACCTGCCAAGGCCCACACCCCAGCACGGAGGCCACTACCAATTTCTGGAGCCCTCCTGGCCCTGATGTTTCTCATCACTTCTGTTGCTGCCTGGGTCTCTGTCCTTTTTGAACTAATGAGCAGCAAAGAGAGCGAAGAGAAGAAGCTTGTGCATTATAGAGGTCTGAGTGTTCAGCTAGGATCCAGGAGACCCCACTCTGACAGGGAAGTTTGCTGGGTGACTCTGGGCCAGTCACACACTCTCAAGCAAGCCTGCCTGCCTCTTCTGATAAACCGCTTTAAAAGGGGATTAGATAGACTCAAGGAGGATAGTTCTATCAGTGGCTACTAGCCATGGTGACTGAGGGGAACGTCCACATTCAGAGGCACTAAACCTCTGGATCCCAGAGCCAGGAAGCAACCTCAGGGGAAGGCCTGGGCCTCTGTGACCTGTTGTTGGCCCTCCAGAGGAACTGGTTGGCAGCTCTGTGAGACAGGCTGCTGGACTAGACGGACCATTGGTCTGACCCACCAGGGCTCTTCTTATGCTCTTACCTCACAGGGTTGTTGCTGTGACGATAAAACAGGGGAGAGGAGACTGAAATAAGCTTCTTTGAGTCTCCATTGAAGAGGAGGAGGAAGAAGAGACTGGATTTATACCCTGCCCTTCACTCAGAGTGGCCTACAATCTCCTTCCCTTCACCTCCCCACAACAGACGCCCTGTGAGGTAGGTGGGGCTGAGAGGGCTCTTTTGAGGACTGCTCTTGAGAGAACAGCTCTGAGAGAACTTGTGACTGGCCCAAGGTCACACCAGCAGCTGCATGTGGAGGCGTGGGGAATCAAACCCAATTTCCCCAGATTAGAGTCTGCACTCTTAACCACTACACCAAACTGGCTCTACTACACCAAACCGGCAGGGTATAGATGAACTAAAGAAACAAACAGCTATTGCAGGTAATTTCTCCCTCATGACAGCAGTACGCATTGAGCATGCAAGTGGGCAGAGAAGAGTACTGGACCTGCTCAGGAAGAAAGGAAGACCTACTTAGCACAGCTGGAGCCAGCACCTTTGGGACCACGCAGCATCCGACCTCCTGCCAAATGGCAGAAACTGTCCACCTCGGAAGGGTCTTCAAGAGCTAGTAAAAGTTCTAACAGAGAGAGATGACGTACAGATCGCTGTCCTCCTGATGCTCTCTTGGCAGCATCTTGTCTGTTTGCAGGAAACCTACAGGGACTGTGGATTGATCGAAAGCCACTGTGAAACCATCCTGATGCAGGGCTTTCAGGGACGTCTCTCGCCCAGCGCCTGTCAGTGACAACGAGCAGGGGAGGCCTATTAAAAATGGATGAGGATCAGCTGTTGTTTGTGAGTCAACAAACTCTACTCTTAGATCCCTAGGAAAAACACACGCACACCCCTCTCTGACAGTGCCGGAACTCAACCCGTTTCTTTCAAAGCCGTCATACAAAAGTCACTTTCCTTTCAGCTTCCAAGCAGCAATTTATTGACTTCTTTCCGCCTGCTTTTCTCCCACACCTGAGGACCAAAAGAGGCTTACAAATTGAACTGACCAACCAAAGACTGAGATGCTCCAGCATCTTGTGCTGGATCCTTTAGTCGGGCTGACTCAGGACCACAAGCAACAAGCTACGGGCCAAGAGCTCTGCAGCTCCTTCCAGAGGTTCTCACCCCTGGCCGCAGCCTGGCTAGATGCCTTCAGACAGATGGGAAATACAAGCTCAGCTCAGATCTCACTCAGCTGGCAAAGATGTTCCCAGCCTCCCTCCGGAGCTAGAAGAAACCATGGCCATGCCCAGGCTTAAATACCTGTAACAAAGGAGGGCAGCAGCTCCGCCCAGATCTTACTTAGCTGACAAAGATCATCTTCCGCCTCCCTCCTGAGCTAGAAGAGACCCTAGCCATACCCATAATTTAACTGTAAACTAAGGCAGAAACTGAAGCTTATCCCAGATCTCACTCAGCTGCGCAAAGATGTCCCCAGCCTCTCTCCCCTGTTAGAAGAGACTCTGGCTATGCCCAGTGTGATGCACTGGGACTGAACCATTCTAGTTATGTCACACCAGACACTGGCTGAGCTTGGAGCACAAGAGCAATAGCCTACCAGGACTCTGGAAGTAACCAGTCAAGTAGTAATGTTATGTAAATAGCCTGTCATTGGGAGTGGGGTGTGTTTGCATGTGGCAATTGCATGCTATTTAACAGAGCTGAGGCTCTGGGGTCCCGTCTTGCTCTTGTTGAAATTACTAATAAAGTTGAGCTGATCACTAGACTTGGAGTCAGCTCATCCATAGAGCCCACTATTTAACACCCAGGCGTAAATACCTGTAACAAAGGAGCTCAGCCCAGATCTCACTGAGCTGACAAAGATGGCCCTCAGCTTCGCTCCCCTCCTACAGTTAGCAGAACACGTTTAGACAGCCCCTTCCTGAGGGATCCTGCCAGCTTTTCTGTTCCATCTTGGCTTCCCCTCATCACTACATCTCCCCACCCTTGCAGCTTTTGCCCATGTGGCTCCCACAATCCACCATGTAGCCTTTTTGGTAGTCAGATCCTTTCTCTTTCACCAGCAGGAAATTAGAAAGGAGCCTGTCCAAGACTTGTCTTTTTCATTTCTGAGAGTCTGTGGTGCTGGGTACATTGAAGGAACTGTATACATGACAATTGTAAGCAGGGACGTGTATGTGCCATAAATATAAGCACAGAAAATGACAGTGGGAGCAGCAGAACTCATGATCCTAAGAAGCTAGTTCTTACGGTTGCAAAGATATGCTTGAAAGGGTGTGGCCAATGCCTACTAAAAGATATCTCCATGGACAGAGTCATGTGCAGAGGATCATCTGGGAGCCAGTTTGGTGAAGTGGTTAGGAGTGCGGACTCTGATCTGGGAGAACCGGGTTTGATTCCCCACTTCTCCACACACAGCTGTTGGTGTGACCTTGGGTCAGTCACAAGTTCTCTCAGAGCTGTTCTCTCAAGGGCAGTTCTCGAGAGAGCTCTCTCAGTCCCACCTACCTCACAGGGTGTCTGTTGTGGGGAAGGGAAGGGAAAGGAGGTTGTAAGCCGCTCTGAAACTCCTTCAGGTAGTGAAGGGTGGGGTATAAATCCAATCTCCTCTCTTCTTCATCATCTCAGGGGGTGCAGCTCTGGCCTGGATTTAGCCTAGAGAACCATTAGGACCAGCAACTATCAGGATTGGAACCCTAAAGATGTGGATTGAAGAGGGCGCAGTTAGCTGATTCAAATGACCAATCGCTTGCATCATTGTATATATGGGAAAGTAACTGCTTTATCTTTACAGGTTTCTAGCACCTCCACATGGCAAACTTGCCCATATTCTTGACTGGGCTGAGAATTTTGCACCCAGTGACTGATCATGCTAATATGCCAGTATGATAAAAAGTAGAGACATCACCCTGCCAACAAAAGTCCGCAAGGTCAAAGCAATGGTATTCCCAGTAGTCATGTATGGCTGTGAGAGTTGGACTATAAGGAAGGTCGAGCGCCAAAGAATAGATTCTTTTGAACTATGGTGCTGGAGAAGACTCTTGAGAGTCCCTTGGACTGCAAGAAGATCAAATCAGTCAATCCTAAAAGAAATCAACCCTGACTGTTCCCTGGAAGGCCAGATACTGAAGCTGAAGCTCAAAGACTTTGGCCACCAAATGAGAAGGGAACACTCACTGGAGAAGACCCTGATGCTGGGAAAGATTGAAGGTCAAAGAAGATGGTTAGACAGTGTCATAGATGAAATTGAGCAAACTTCAGAGGACACTGGAAGACAGGAAGGCCTGGTGTGATCTCGTCCATGGGGTTGTGAAGAGTCGGACTCGACTGTGCGACTGAACAACAACAAAAGTAGAGATGCTCAAACACCTCCCAGTTTGGCTCATCTTCTGATCTTCAGGAGCAGTCAGAGCGCCAATTGTGCATTTGTTTGTTTGGCGTGAACAGGTAACTTCTCGCTGTGTCCAAGCCTCTCAGCCATTTCACAGTGAGCTCCTCCCCAAATAAAATTACTGAAAGGGAAGGATATCTTTTGAAGCTAATGAAAGAAAAGCACTCCTCCTCTATGTGATGTCTGTAAACAAACAGCCCAGGAAGACCTGTTGGCCCAGCTGTGAAACCTCTAACAGCCGAGCCTGCAAAGCTTGTTCACTAAAAGCAGAGATGACAAAACAGTGGCAGACTGCCAGTGGAAGTCCCTGAGCAACATTGCCTAAAGACTCTCAAAAAACCTAGACAAACAAAGAGTCATTAGCATAACCATCATTCCATCAATCAGTCTAATGACTGTCTCTAGGACAGCGCCATCTGTGGCATAACTTCAAATTTGTGCTCACTAGCCAGGGCCTTTACTAGTCGACACAGCCAGAGTAAATGGCAGTGAGGGCAAATGAGGGCACGGACCGAGTGGCCAAAGAAGTAAAAAAATGGCATTAAGAAAAAACAGCAGTCAGAGGATGAAATTATGCTGAGCAACACACACATTTGCAATGAATATAAAAAAATCACTGTACATGTATAAAAATAGACACACCTGAAGCCATGGTACAGGCACTGAAGCCTAGCATGGCCAGCAGTTCTTCTAGCACAGGGGTGGCCAAACATGCTTAATGTAAGAGCCACACAGAATAAACGTCAGATGTTTGAGAGCCGCATGACAAGAACAAATATTACAGACACATTTTTAATTGGAAAATATGCAAATTTGCTTTTCATTAACATTAAATGAGACGGCCCATAAAAAACAGAAGGGGTAAAAATAGATATTGGTGATGATATTTATTTGTCCGATGATATTTTTAGGCTTGGGGGGGGGTGGCTTTGAGAACACATTTAAAGTTAAAGTGGCTTTCTTTCTCTGCTCCCTCCCCCACCTCAAGCCTATCCAGGAAGGGGAACACTGGCTGGGGAAGGGGAGTCCGATTGGGGAGGCCTGCCTCCCCTTCGCTTCCCCAGCCACCCTGCCAGGAGCCACACGCTATGTGTGAAAAAGCTGCATGTGGCTCCTGAGCCACAGTTTGGCCCCCCTTGTTCTAGCAGTGTGGGACCATCTATGCCACCTAAATGAGACCTCGGCTGAGCTCCTGTTTCCTCATAAGTATTTAAGCCTGGGCGGAGCAAAGGGTAACAGCCAAAGGTAACAGTCTTGGCTTTTAGTCTGTGGCCCTGAGGGAGTCAGGCCAGGGGATCCGGGACCAGCCCAGGAGCTGGAGTTGTACTGAATAGTTTCCCCCCTCTTTATTTGTTTAAATCATATTTCTTTCTTTATAAGCCACTTCAAAAGCAGGCTGGAAATAACTAAATAAAAATGAACAGCTGACCATCTAAGGCTGTACCTCAAGTGCACCACATGGTGGCGCATTGATAATACATGAGCAATGTAAGAACTGGCAGATATTTCTAACCTGGCTTGGTTACGTATCTGTATGCAAAACCTATCAGGGTCGTTTGCAATGATGCCAGAACTGAGAGACTTTCACTATTATTTATTTTGGCCATACACACCCTACCTTACTGCCCAAAGACTGCCCTCTGTGGCTTACGACTCCAGTACGCAGCAAATTTAAAAGCAACAATAAAAAATTCAAATAAACACTAAAAGCTGTACGTCTCATAAGGAACAGGCTAAAACACTCCCTTAAATGTCATTTGCATGCAATCAATGCACTACTATTCTCGGGTTTTAACATCCTCTTCAGGCACTGAACAGAATGAGTTCTGAGTTGAGATTATAAACCAGCAGTTTCCCGCATCGTGGTTCATTCTCTTAGGCAGGATTTTACAATTACTTGAATGCCATCAGCAAGGACTGCTACAATCACTGCCCTTGTTGTATGTGGAGCGCTTGGAATGGTGGTGGAGAGTGCCTTCAAGTTGCCGTCAACTTATGGCAGCTCCGTAGGGTTTTCAAGGCAAGAGACATTCAGAGGTGGTTTACCATTGCCTGGCTCCACATGGCAACTCTGGACAAGAGCAGGCTAGCCTGGGTCATCCAAGTCAGTGCAAAAGCATGTGGAAGGCTGAAATATAATGTTAAGCCTCCTCCAGACCCCACCCCCATCATGTTGCACAGCTAGTAGCCACCAGCCATCAACGCTCATTTAAACAAGTACCTTCTAGCCATCAATGCCCATTGCCTTTGTTGTTAACAACATACAAAGCTAGAGGAAAGGATCATTGGTTCATACACATTCAGGTGGTTGGCCGTGTTGGTCTGACACAGCAGAACAAAGTTTGAGTCCAGTGGCACCTTTCAGACCAACAAAGGCTGCGGTCATACGGAGCATTAGCCATGCTACAGAGACGGAAGATAGGCGGATTTTCCGGGTGCGGCCAAACCGCAACATCTGGGAAGCGTAGAGCTCCCGTGGCTAACCCGAGGCTTCCCGCCGAAGATGCACCGTAAAAACCTAGTACCTCCGAGGTACTAGTTTCCGGAAACCGCGGGGCAAGGGCGGGCGTCTGATCACGTTTCCAGTGGTAGCTCGTGGCATCCAACGCCCGCCCATGTCTCGTCGTGAAAAGGGTTTTTTTTCCAAGTCTCCACAAGATACGCACAAGTACCCAATGGCGCACGCGCACACTATGGTTAAAAAAACAACACAACCCCCGCCGCACCGCTTCTTTGCCACGCCGCAGGATTGATGTATGATCGGCACCTCCCCCCGAACCACGGGACATCGACGGGACATTTGATACGGTGGCCACGTGGTAGTTCGCTCCGGGGCAAACAGCCACGCCTCCCCCCTGCGATACCCGGCCCATGTGACTGGGGCCAAAGTTTTATTCAAGGTATAAGCTTTTGGGTGCATGCACACTTCCGATACAATGAAATGGAAATTACCAGTCCATACATATAGGTAGAGGGTGAGCAGTAAATTAGCATACAGCATAATGAAGATGTTTAACAAATGCAAGGATCAAACAGGGATAACAAGCATTTGTTTATATGGTTACTATTTGTTTGGGTTTAATTCTGGGGGGAAACACAGTGAAAGAAATAAATATGTCAAAATTGGAGACTGATGGGCAGATGTCTCCTTACTTGTGGGATGCTGAGAGTAATTAACTGAGACCCTCCCATTATGCTCCATCTGTCTCCTCTCAAGCATGGAGGCAACCTAACTGCATCTTCTTCTTTGAAGTGGGGTGACTGGCTGTTTAGAGTTATCTCCCCTGTCCCCAGACCAGAGAAATACATTCCAATCTACCATTCAAATTACATTACATCCTACATGTCCTGGGAGGCTGAAGTGTTCTCCTACAGGTTTCTCAGCTCTGCGGTTCTTGATGTCAGATTTGTGTACAGTAATCCTTTGACGTAGGGTTTGACCTGTTAGCCCTACCTAGAGAACCTTCCAGGATATTCAGTGAGTGACCTCAAAGTAGCTGTTTTATTGCAAAGGAACTTCAGGAACAGTTTGGCCACCCAATTGGGAAATTGCTGAGTTACAAGCTATGATATCACTCAGAACACTGGAATCCCCAGGACTTAACAGGGTCATTGGTTTCTTATCTCACTATGTATGCTAACCTCATTCAGTCCTTACATCTGTATTCTCACCAATCCCCCAGAAGGGCCATACGTCCTCTTTATTTTATTTTATTTCTGATTTGGAACAATAGATTAAAATAGCAGATTGTAAGGTAATGTAATGAATAGTAGAATGTAATATAATTTAATTTGGAATGGTAGATTGGAATGTCTTTTTCTGATCTGGGGACAGAAGAGATAACTCTATACAGCCAGTTGCCCCACTTCAAAGAAGAAGATGCTATAAGGTCGCCTCCTTGCTTGAGAGGAGAGGGATGGAGCGTAATGGCAGGGTCTCAGTTAATTACTCTCAGCATTACACAGTTAAGGAGACATCTGCCCATCAATCTCCAATTTTGACATATTTCTTTCTTTCACTTTAAACCCAAACAAATGGTAACCATATAAACTAAGGCTGCGGTCACACACACTAAATAATACACTTTCAATCCATTTCAGTGCTCTTTCCAACTGGATTTTGCCAGTTCACACAGTAAAATCCAGTCGGAAAATGCACTGAAAGTGGATTGAAAGTGTATTATTTAGTGTGTGTGACCACAGCCTAAGCTTGTTATTCCTGTTTGGTCCTTGAATCTGTTAAACATCGTCATTATGCTGTATGCTAATTTACTGCTCTCCTTCTACCTATATGCATGGACTGGTAATTTCTATTTCATTGTATCTGAAGAAGTGTGAGTGTACACGAAAGTGAATACCTTGACTAAAACTTTGTTGGTCTTAAAGGTGCCACCACAGACTCAAACTTAATCTGGTTCATACACAACTGTACGTGCGTAACAATATATTTTCCCCTTATTGTAAAAAGGCGAGTATACTGGTTTCCTGGATAAAAGAATGAAGAGTTTGCATAGAACGGACAGCCCTGTGCTCTGAAATGAGTCATCCACTCTGATGTGTATATTTCTAACCAGGCAATAGCAAGCCTGAGGTGGGAGAGGAGAAAGAGCAGAGGCAGAATTTGATGGTTTTCACAACTAAAACCAGAATGCAGACAACAGGAAGCCTTTTTAGAACCCCTTGATTATTCACAGATGAACACGACTTTTAACTCGATTTTCAGGAACAGATTTTACCCAATGGGATTGTAAAACTGTACCTTTTTAAAAATCCTGCATAGAAACAGACAAGAATTCCATCCTGATAGCTCAGCAAACGACTTTGGCTTGGGATAGACCAATATTACTGAGAGGCACATTCCCCACAGCTTGCATCAATGCAATTTATTTCCCCTAAACAATATGGTCAGGGGGAAAAAACACAAGCTAAAACACACCACCCGCAGTGATTAAAATACACTCTACGCTTCCTCTGTTGGCGTCAGAACACTGGGAGGGACGGACTCAGAGGCAGAGCCTCTGCTTGACCCACAAATGGTTCCAGATTCAATCCCCGGCATCTGCAGCTAAAAGGATAAGGTAGCCGGTGATAAGACCTCCGCCCGAGACCTTGGAGAGCCACTGCCACTCAAGGTAGACAGTATTGACCTGGATGGACCAACTGGCAAGTTCATGTGACTCAGAGTACTTTTCACTCAAATGTAAGAAGATGAAAACATCCTATCAAGAATATCACATATCTCTGGAATTCACCAACTTTTGAACAGATTGTGCAGACGCCGGTGGTGGTGGTGGTGGTGGTAAGAATCCTAAATTTGCTCATATTAGTTCCGGGCACCGCACATTCTTGCACTGCAACTTGGGAATTGTAGTATGGAGGGAGGGGCAGCATGTTGCCAAGGCAACCATGCCCTGTCCCCTTCCCTTCGTGTGTACATTGCACTTCAGCAAAAGACCTTGCTCCGTGACTCAAACTTATCAGCACAGACCCCCTTGTAGAGGAGGTGGCAGCAGCCGGGTCAGTAGCACTTTCAGTTCTGTTTACAAACTGCTTGGAGCATGGAGGACAAGGCATTTATTTATATCCCCCCCCCCCCAGCTGGGAACCCAAAGTGGCTTAGAACATCATCCTCCTCTCCTCTATTCTCTCACAACAGTTCTGTAAGGTAGGCCAGGCTGAGAATTTGTGACGGGTGTCTCAGACACCAAGGCCTGGGCCTCCATGGCAACTTAGAATCATAGAGTTGGAAGGGGCCATACAGACCATCTAGTCCGACCCCCTGCCCAATGCAGGACCAGCCTAGAGCATCCCTGACAAATATTTGTCCAGCCTCTTCTTGAAAGCTGTCAGTGAAGGGGAGCTAACCACCTCCCTAGGCAGCTGATTCCACCTTTGAACCACTCTGACCGTGAAGAAGTTTTTCCTAATATCCAGCCGATACCTTTCTGCATGTAATTTAAACCCATTGCTTCGGGTCCTATCCTCTGCTGCCAACTGGAACAGCTCCTTGCCCTCCTCCAAATGACAGCCTTTCAAACAGAGGGATTTGACAGAGGAAGGAGTCATTGGCCTGCCCTCTCCCGTTCTACAGCACCACTTCTGCAGATGGTGAGAGTGTGGTCTGGCAGCTTCCAGCTCCACAGGACACCAGAGGTTTATGGGGTCCCATCAATTTTCTAGCTCTGGCTCAGCTCCTCAGTGCTGGCCACTCCACCCGCCACTGAGTTGCTCTTGCCCTGACTGGACCACCAGCCTTGATATGTTCCAGTTGAGAAACTGGCTGTGTAAGAAGAATGGATTTCATTTGCAGAAGACAAAATATGACGCCATTAAAATGCTGTTCAAAATTTACAGCTTTACTAACCATTACAATTATGTCAGGATCTTGCAAGGGAACCTTTAGCTCATCAGCTGAGAGGCGCTGGCAGCCAACCTATTGCTGCCTGTGCTGAAAAATCACCGAATCACAAAAAACAGAAACAACACAGTCCATTATTCGCCTCTGGAGTCTTGTCCACAAGCTGCGCAAATGCAGTTCAAGCCTGCCTGTAACCCCAGAGCGACTTAAATCTTCATATTTCTATCTGCCAAATTAATTCCAGAAGAGTTTCCCTTGGGCTGCTCCTGAAATGGATGCTTCCTCCGAGCAGTTTCATATGGCTAGCTGCGAGTCCGCTGAGATATTTGTTTATTTCGGTTTCAATAACTGTCATTGGTAAACCAACCCATTCCAAAATGTACTCTATCCTTCCAAAACCATTGCATGTTATTAAGTTCTGTAAGCCCGGAGCTGTAAAAAGATGCCATTGCTGAAACCCCAGGACAAATAACAGCACGTGCGATAAGTTTCCCTCCATCTGGGCTGACTAATTGCTTCCTTCTAATGGTTAACAGCAGGTCTAAATGGAAAGTTTCTACATTCCTATTGCTAAAGTACTTTCCCCACAAACAATGGGTTGGCTGAACCACCATCTGGGGTGCAAGTGACCCTTTTCAGTTTTGCCCTTTTGATAGCAGATGGGTTTTCCAACCATTATCTCCTCTAACTTCCACAGCATCACAGATATTATTCCCATTTTACATACAGGGAACTGAGACTGACTGGCATTCAATAAGGACTGCGCAGATCTCATGATTTTGCAATCATACAAAGATCCACAAAAATTGCTACCGGGCCCAGAATACTGCACCAGGAAAATCTCCACTTTCGTTTTACAAAAGTTTCTTCCCTCTGTGGTTGCAAACATAGGAGTGGCAGAATCTAATGGTAATGTGTGTCTTGGGTTGAACCATTTCAGGGTGGACGGGGAGATTGCAGATTTAAAAAATCCAGTGTTTTTACACAAAGAAAATACAGCATATTGGGGAATGAAACTAAACTGAGTTGTTTTGTACTGACAATGCCAGTTATCTCCATTAGACCTGTGACACATTTTCAGTTGTAAAAAAGCTGAGATTGAAGAGTAGGCTTTAAAGAAGTGTGAAATTATATGGGTACTAGCAGTAAAGCCCGTTGTGGAAATAAATACAACGAGATCTAGAAAGAGACTCTGGGGGAGTGCTCTGGCTTTGGGCAGAAAGTGTGAGTTTGCTGTGGTGACTTCAGCAGGGTATAATGACAGAGTCCACTGTTTTCTTCAGAGGAACTGATCTCTGCTCCCTGAACAACAGCTGTAATTTTGAGTGATCTGTAGCCCTCACCTGGAGATTGGCAACAATTGTTACCCAGGACGAAATGGCTGGTTTGGAGGGTGGAGTCTATGGCATTCTACCTGTCTGAGGTCCCACCCCTCCGCAAACCCCACCCTCTCCAGGCTCCACCCCTCAAATCCCCAGGAATTTGCCAGCCTGGAGTTGGCAACCCCATCTCCTTCCCAGCTAACCATCAACCTACCATTATCTGCCCCTTTGACTTCAGCTGACGTCCGCCCTCCCTTCTGCAGAGCAATTGTAATTTTGAGTGTTCTCCAGCCCTCACCTGGAGATTGGCAACAATGGTTCCCCATGAGGGACTGAGTGGTTTGCAGGGTGGAGTCTATGGCGTTGTACCTGTCTGAGGTCCCACCCCTCCTCAAACCTCACCCTCTTCAGGCTCCATCCCTCAAATCTCCAGGAATTTCCCTCTAAGGAGGGAAATACCTGGAGTTTTGGGGGGTGGATTCTGTAGAGGGCAGCATTGGGGGGGGCGGAAGGACTC
>NW_015172554.1:2070861-2089722 GCF_001447785.1 Gekko japonicus
GTGGCGATATATGATGAGGAGAAGTTCCATCAGCCATACACTAAGGGAGTGCATTTTAGAATTAGAACTTTGGCACCCACTACTCAATTATATATAAGGAGAGATGAGATGGGGAGACCGTAGTGCTCTCCCAATTGGCTCCACCTGGGTTCTCCGTCCTCCACCAGTCACAGACTAAGGGGCGGGGGGGGGAGTGGCTCCGTTCATACAGGAGGCTTACTCCTTTAGGGCGCTCCTGCCATTGAAGCTCACAGGCATAGAGTGTGCTGGCTTTGTGTGGGAAGTGGGGGAGAGTTTGGCTATCTGGTTAGTGTACCGACCGCCCAACGCACCGGCCGATGGCCTGTCATCCCTGGTTGAGACTGTGTCTGGCTGGGCATTGGAGTACCTTAGACTGATAGTCTTGGGTGACTTCAATGTCCATGCCGATAATGTGGCCTCTCCAATGGCGATGGACCTGGTGTCGTCCATGGCAGCACTGGGACTCTCCCAATATGTAATAGCCCCCACTCATAGAGCCGGTCACACACTTGATTTGATCTTCGCGGCGGGGGTTACAGTGGACCGGATTACTGCTACAGCAGTTCCATGGTCGGACCACCATGCCTGAAGGCCCATGTGAATGTGGCACCCGATCTGTTTGGGTGGCGAGCACATTTTAGCTCGCCCGCAGAGCCAAATGGACCCTCGGCAGCTTCAGATGGCCCTACGGGACCCTGTGCCCCCTGACGGCTTGTTAGATGAGCTAGTCGAGGACTGGCATGGCCAACTCTCAACTGCCATCAACAAAATTGCTCCCCGACGCCCTCTGCACCCTCGCTCTAAGTGGGCTCCTTGGTATACCGAGGAGCTGTGGCTGATGAAACGAGGGCTCAGACGACTAGAGAGACTGTGGTGGTGCACTCATGATGAAGCAACAAGAGCATCCTATAGGACGTTTGTGAGATGGCAGTCAAAGCCGCGAAGAGAGAGTTCTACACAGCCACGGTTGCATCTGCTAGCTCACGTCCGGCACAACTGTTTAGAACTATTCGGTCATTAACAGAGCTGCCCCAGGGCAGGCCAAATGCTAGGGAATTGGATATCGGCTGTGAGGCATTTGCAAGCTACTTTGCAGATAAAGTCTTGCTGCTCCACCGTGATCTCCCCGCCACAGTTGAGATAGTGAGCGAACTTGAGGCTCCATGCGCGTCTTCTAGTTCTATTCTGGATTATTTCAGTCCACTCAGCCTTGAGGAAGTCAACAGATTGCTCTCAACGGTATGCTCCAACCATGTGCAGCTTTGAACCATGGCCTTCATGGCTCATAAAAGTTGGCCATGAGGGGTTGCAAGGTGCCCTCAGGGATATTATCAACAAGTCCTTCATGGAGGAGCTGCTCCCAGGGGCACTCAAGGAAGCAAGGGTCTGCCCTCTCCTGAAAAAACCATCCTTGGACCCAGCCAAATTGGCCAACTATTGGCCAATTTCTAATTTGCCCTATTTGGGCAAATTACTGGAGAGAGCGGCGGCGATTCAGTTGCAGAGCTTTATGGATGACACTTCCAGGCTAGACACGTTCCAGTCTGGCTTCCAGCCAGGCCATGGGACGGAGACAGCACTGGTCACCCTCACAGATGACCTCCAGAGGCATCAGGATCGAAGCAGC
Source organism: Gekko japonicus (assembly GCF_001447785.1). Classification (NCBI taxonomy): domain Eukaryota; kingdom Metazoa; phylum Chordata; class Lepidosauria; order Squamata; family Gekkonidae; genus Gekko; species Gekko japonicus. Next base: position 2,072,510 of record NW_015172554.1, read on the forward strand.
ACAGCAGCACTGGTGTTGTTGGACCTGTCGACAGCGTTCGACATGGTCAACCATCAGTTGCTGACCCACCGCCTCACCGACACAGGGATTCAGGGGCTTGCCCTACAGTGGCTTGTCTTTTTTCTCCAAGGTTAGGGACAGAGGGTGGCTGTAGGGGAACAGACGTCCCAGAGGTACCCACTGGTTTGCAGGGTTCCTCAAGGGGTGGTGTTATCCCCGATGTTATTCAACATCTACATGCCCCCCCTTGCCCAGATTGCCCAGAGGCATAGGCTTGGGTGTCACCAATATGCAGATATATCTGTTGTTGGGCGGTCAGTTCAACTCGACCCCAGATGACCTGGAATAGGTGCTTCAGGACGGGGTGGGCTGGCTGAGCTGATTGAAATTGAATCCAATGAAGATGGAGGTCCTGTGCCTGAGTCGGAGTGGCTCGGGGGTAGGGATCCCACTACCAACCTTCGATGGGGCGCCATTGGTGCCAGCGCTGAGGGTCAGGAGTCTGGGAGTACTCCTGGATGCCGCCTTAACAATGGAGGCCCAGGTAGCAGCCACTGCCAAGGCAGCCTTTTACCATCTATGGCTGATTAGGCAGCTGGTTTCCCTTCCTCAAACACAATGACAAGGCAACAGTGATCCACGCTATGGTCACCTCGAGGTCAGACTACTGCAACGCTCTCTACATGGGGCTGTCCTTGTCCCAAATCTGGAAGCTGCAGCTGGTGCAAAACGCGGCGGCCAGGCTGTTGATGGGTCTCTCCATACGAGATCACATCCAGCCTGTGCTGAGAGCATTGCACTCGCTGCCAATAGCATACCGGATTCACTTCAAGGTGCTGGTTTTGACCTTTAAAGCCCTATATGGTCAGGGGCCTGCCTACCTGATGGACCGCCTGTAAGACATAATTAAAACTGTTAAAAATGCAGTAAAACAACAATCAACCTAACAGATGATGTTAAAGGCTTCCAGTTGTGCCACTGCCTCATGGGGAAGCAGGCCCATGGCTACAGTGGGGCTTTTGGGGGCACAGCCCCACAAGAATTTCTCCTGTAAATGGTTTTTTCAATCATTTTAAAACAGTTTAAAAGGTGTGTGCTCCTTTAAGCAGAGTGGGGTGCTGTAGTTGACTGATTCCTGCACTGAGCAAGGGGGTTGGAGTAGGTGACCTCTAGGATCCCTTCTAACTCTGTGTCAAGAACCTGGTCTCCTTTAAGAGAGTTTTTCTGCCTAAGTATTAGCTTTCTTGACTATAGAAGTCATCACCCCCACCTGCTGGCTTGTTCTCAGAATTGTTGCTTAGGCTGGCAGAAGTGATTAACTTGCAGCAGCTGAGAACTGTCATCTGAAGTGGTTGACAGCTTGCAATTTAGAGATCTATCCTGGTAGCATCTTTTCTATTGGCTAAGTGGCTTTTCTTTCTGCACTGAGAACTTCAGCCCCACCAGGAAAAAAAAATTTGCCCCACAAGCCACAAAATCCTGGCTAAGGGCCTGTGAGGAAGTCAGGGAGTAGGAGTGCCAGGAAGATGGAACCATCAGTGTCCTCAATCAAACGCCTGGCGGAAGATCTCTGCCTTACAGGCCCTGAGGAACTGCATCAGGTCCCGCAGGGCATGAATGTTATTCGGCAGATATTTCAAGATGACGCTTCCCCTTTGAATGCTGAAGTCATCCTGAACCAACGCGCATACAAACAAAACAGACTCCCCTTAGCTATTATGACACTGAAAGCCTAGGAAAGAGCTTAAGGGATAGAAAGGGAGTATTATTTATTTAAGCAAGCACAAGCGCCTGAGCTTAAAAATAACTGTTCTGATTCCCTGTGCACCTTTTGGCTGCTAACACTTCGCAGTCACTGAAAGAGAGAGACGCGCACAAAGGCATTTGGGCTTGGAGGCTGAATTGCAGAAGGTTCGGCTCATTAGGAAGGAATCACTGGCGTTCCATTCGTTGCTCTGGAAATGAAAGGAATGTCTCCACCAGATAAAGTGGCAACCTCACCTAGCTTAGCAGTGGAGGATTGCCTGGTCCCTCCTGACCACCAGTGGGGGATGAAGGGTTAGATCCAGGCTAGGACAGTCCTGGAGACTTGGGGGTGGAGCCTGGGGAGGAGAGGGACCTCAGTGGGGTACAGTGCCATCGAGTCCACCCTCCTAAGCATCCACATTCTCTAGGGGAACTGATCTCTGTTTTCTGGAGATGAGCTGTAATTCCAGGGGATCCCCAGGTCCCACCTGAAGGCTGGCCTCCTTATGGGGCAGCTCTGGCAGTGGCCCTGTTCAGAAGCGCTTTTTCAAAACATCGTGAGCATGAAGAAACAAACGCTTTTGTCCTGCTTTTTATTTCCTTTATTTGACGTTGTATGCAGTCTGCCTTTCTCACTAGGACTTAAGGTGGATTAACACAGGGCAAGCCAGTACCAGCGACAGGAGGGGCCGTGCAATCTCTCCTTATATATAATTGAATAGTGGGTGCCAAAGTTCTAATTCTAAAATGCACTCCCTTAGTGTATGGCTGATGGCACTGCTCCTCAGCATATATCGCCACCAATCAGAAGGCAAAGCCCGGGTCCCGCCCAGACCACAACTGCTGCGACAACCTGGTCTTCTGCATATGGAAGCTGATTGGACTTCAGTCCATTCCACACCTCAAACTCCCCCCCCCCTGCAAGGCAGTTGGAATGTCAGTTGCATATGGAATCTGCTGTATTCTGGTGGTGTGCAGGTCCCAGATTCATGTTTTAAAAGCAGACTGACACTGTTTGCCCAAAGCCAGAGCACTCTCCTAGAGCCTCTTTCTAGATCTCGTTGTATTTATTTCCACAACGGGCCTTATTTCTAGTATGCAATAAACAAAGCCAAGCTTTTCTCCCTTGGTTCTCTTGATAGGCTTTCCCTGACTTTACGTTGGCTGTGTGAGGAGTCTGAGAGCGTCTTATTTATATCAAACGCTGTTTCCAATCATTCTCTTCAATTTCCCTCCTCAGTCTTCGCTGCTGTTTCACTCTGTTACTGTACGGGTTTATCGTTAGTAGGATTCTAGGTACTTCCCAGATATACACACGGAGAGATGGGGTAGGACACTTTCAATAACAAAATACATAAAATGCCATCTGTGGCAACATCCTTCAGAGTAAGTAACTCCCCCTGCCCTCTCTCTGTAGTGGCACGTCCTCATGGCAGGCAATGAAGCCAGAGGCACAGGTGCGAGGCAGGGACTGGGCAGAGCGCCCAGCACAAAGGGAAGCAAGGGAGAGAATCCCAGGCACAGGGGGAAGGAAAACACTTTGTGCTAAAACTTTGGCTGATCCAATTAAATTCAAAGCCTTAATATCTCTTCCTTCTAACCTGACTTAATGGCTGCCGCTGCCACCATACCTTCAAACTTTCCCTGGAACAAATGTCAACATTGGAAACGGAGCCGCCATTCTAGCTCCCCTCCTGCAACTGGGACTCAGAGAGGCCCCCCTTGGGCTGAGTGGCTTTCTTATCTTCCCTGAAGGGAGCTGGCTTTGATTGAGGCCTTTGAACTAGTTTCAGTCGCCAGGCATTTCTCTCTACACGCTCCCTACTAAAGAGTCCCTGAATGCATCTGTGAAGTTGTAACACCTGTCTTAAAGACAGTGCAGCCCCGTCTAACACCCCCCCCCAGGTTGCCAGGTCCCCCCAAGGCCACGGAAGTGTGATGGGGCGGTAGGGTTGTCAGCTCCAGGTTGGGAAATTCCTGTACATTTGATGATGGAACCTCGGGAAGGCGGGAACCTCAGTGGGGTACAATGCCGTACAGGGCTGACTTATCCATTAGGCACAGTAGGCACAGTGCACAGGGCCCACGATACTTTTAGGGGGGCATGAAAATGTTTTAATTTCTTTTAAAATCAGAAGGAAAAAAATGAACTTTTAGAGACAGTTTTTTTTAAAAAAATTCACGTCAGAAAAGAATGAAATTTTAGGGATCACAAAAATCTATCAAATTTTGCCTAAAACAGAAAAATAAAATAAAATGTTGAAGTATTTTAAAGTTATATAAAAATAAATTCTAATGTTGACATCATTATGGTGGGAGGAGCCCTCAAAGGCAAAAGTGCCTGGGACCCACTGTCAAGAGATAGGCCTTTAAGACACATAAGTATTTGCATAGGTCAGTAAGTTTTAGCTGGATGATGTTAGGATAGCAGGTCAGCCAAACACAAACCACCTGTTACCAATCATTGGCTGCTGTAACTTGGCGCAGCTGGCTGCTGTCAAAAGCTTAGCATGACTAAGAGAAATCTTGACAACCTAAGATCTAGATTGCCATGTGCTGACCACTGATTGGTTTGGCAATTAGTTGACAGCTGAACAACTATTTAGCTGGAAGCTAGGCACAGCAGGAAAAAGGCTACTTGTGGCTTGTTACCACAAGTCTGTAAGGTAACAACGCTGCATCTGCTCAAGACAACAACGCTGGGATGAGAAGCCAGGATATTCCCAGGATTCCAAGCACCCTTCCAGGCAGAACGTTAGATAAGACGATCAGTGACCTTGGCTTAGGACGGTTAGGCTGGAAGAAGGGATGCCTAATTCTTTGGCACCAGCTCAGCTCCGTGAACTACTGCTGCTTAAGGCTATCTGCTCAGGTCAAGTAACTTAGATAGTGAGTTAGGTTTTGTTTGTTTGTTTTGTCCTTTGTACACTCCCTTTCCCCCTACTAGTCTGTTTTATCTCTTTATTGCCTTTGTAATAAACTTAAGTTGTTTTTATAATTTGGATTGAGTCTAGGGTTGCCAAGTCATTTTTTCTTACCGGGCGGGGGAGCCTCGCGGGGCTCCGGGAGCTGTCCTTCGATGTGCGCTCATGCGCGCCGCCAGCAAGTCACCGGAAGTGATGCGCGTCATCGATCACGTTAAAGGTGTGGCCCCGATCGTCGGAGGGAAAACCATAGAGTTTTCCCTCCGACGATCGGGGCCACGCCCCCAACGTGATTGACATGGTTGCATCACCTCTGGTGACGCAACCACGCTGCGCTTCGGGGGGCGGAGTTCCCCCGGGGCCCGATTTCACGGCAACGGAAATCGGGCCTCCGAAGCGGGGGTTCACCCGCCCGCACTTGGCAGCCCTAATTGAGTCACTGACCCATGCACCACGCCTTGGGTACCAATTAGAGTTAAGAACCACAAGCTGTTATTTTTCCTTTGTCACTACTGTGCTGGTTGGAATGACCCTGGTTTAAAGAAATATAGTCTGGAGTCTCTGAGGCAGCCCTGAAAGTGGGAGGTAGCACAGAGACAGAAGGGCGGGGTTGTGACACCCACCAAAGTCATAAGGTGGCCTTGATGCCATAGAGTCCACCCTCCAAAGCATCCATTTCCCCCATGGGAACGGATCTCTGGGGTCTGGAGATGAGCTGTAATCCTGGGGGATCCCCAGGTCCCACCTTGAGGCTGGCGTCCCCTACACACACACACCCCCGAACCTGCTGACATGAGCAGTCTACTTGTGTGAGCAGGGCAGTATCAGAAAAGCAAATCCGGCTAAGGGGGGGGGGAAATCAGTCCTGAAAGTGGTTTTCCTGTTCACAGAAGAGAACCCACAATCTCATGTGCTTGTTCTGTTTGCTGTACACCACCCCTGCAGGCAGGCTACTTGCCTGGGGAATTATTTGCAGAGGTTAGGTGGCTGCAGTGATGCCTGTGCTGCCACTGAGGTTTTTTGTAGCAACCACTGGATATATAAATGACTGATTAGGGCTGAACTGAAACCAGGGGGGGGAGTTGCTTTAAGAAACAAATGCCCTCTGTGGCTGTTGCTAGGAAACTCCAGCAATATTGCTAGTGGAAACTTTGGTTTCTGTCAGTGAAAGGCAGGGGGAGGAGGCAGGGCCCTTTCCAGGGCTCTGTGGGCCTTTGAGAGAGGACTCACTGGAGCCAGGCCTGGGAACAACCACTGGGTGTCTTGCTACTGTCCAGGGCTATTTTTGGGCAGGAACGCACAGGAACGGAGTTCCGGCTGGCTCCCAAGTTGACCATGCCCAGCAGGAACTCATTAGCATAATAGACCACACCCAACAGCAGGAACGCATTAGGATTGGCTACATTAGGGGTGTGTGGCCTAACATGCAAAGGAGTTCCTGCTACAAAAAAGCCCTGGGTTTTGACAACAAACAAGGTAAACAGAATAACAAGCAAAAGGTGGGTGTGGCTGGATAACCACACTTCTGGTAACATGGGGGTGTGGCCTAATGTAATGAGCTGTGCTGTCAGGGGTGTGGCCTAATATGCTAATGAGTTTCTGCTGTTGGGTGTGGCCTGTTATGCTAATGAGTTCCTGCTGGGCTTTTTCTACAAAAAGAGCCCTGCTACTGCCCAACCTGATTCAACTGGGACTGGCTACTTGCTATTGTTCAACAATAGCCATCCATGAAAACTAGTATAGTGTAGTGGTTATAGTTTCAGATTAAGATCTGGGAGACCCAGGTTCTAATCCCCACTATGCCCTGGATGCTCACTGTGTGACCTGGAGCTAGTTACACATTCTCAGCCTAACGTGGGACAAAATGGAGGAGAGGAAAATGAGGTAAGCTGCTTTGGGTCCCCATTGTGGACAAAGGTGGGGTATAAATGAAATAAATAAATAAAGCTGAAGAAGGGAGCTCAGGTGGGTGGGAAGGACTGGGAAGGAGAAAGGGAAGCAGGGGAATATGAGGATACAGGTGCTGCCAGGAGAAGGAAAAGAAGAAATAGTGTGGGCACTAGGACAGAGGGGACAGCGAGGTGCCCCTTGTAAGTTCTTGCAGGTTCCTACTGCACAACTGGGGCAGGCCCATCAGACAGCACCACACAGAATTTCCCCAGGGAGAGGCTGCCCGGGGGAGGGAAGGCGAGAAAGCTGAAGGGGGGGGGGAGGTTGGCTGGTGGGTAGGAAGCAGGAAAAGGGGTCAGACTATGGGGTTTTCAGGGAAAGAAAACAGGTAATGGTAGGGGAGGGGAAATCCTTCCCGCAAGTCCTTGCGGGTCCCCTGGTTGTAAAAAAATAAAATCCATTTTCTACAAATTTGTCAGCCAATTCACTTCTTACTGATCTTTAATCCCATATTGGTATATAGACATAAAAACGGTAGAGCAAACTCTTTTTCCCCTGGTGTTTCCTCACACCTAATGCATTTGCTCACAATATCTGTACATTTCAGTACATTGCATCATACAGGAATACCTAGGTAATGACAGACACATACCATATAAATCACATGTAAAGACCATACAGTGTACATCCCCAATTGCAAACATGAACACACAAAACCGACTGCATAAAGCAGAGAACCAAAACTGCTGACAAAAACATGAAAGGAACAAAAGAGATCTTTGTTCATCCCAATCTCAATCATGCATTCAAAATCGAGGGGATGGGGGAGAGATGATATTTTCCACTTGAGAGAGGGGAGTACACCCACCAACCTTTAAAAAGGTCACGGCATCAGAACTGGAAGTTCTTCATGAAGGGACATTTCCCTCAGCAAATAGGGGAGGTGGAGAATCTTGCTGTACATATTGTGATTTGGCAGAAGACACTCTCTGCCCATCTGGCCAGACCCGGCTCAGTGCCCACCCTGTATGCCCATGCCAATTGTACAATTCAAAGTGGATCTGACATGGGCAGCCACCATGTTACAATATCGTCTTCTATGAGAAGCTTGACCTGAGAGACAACCGGCGACAACAGAAAACCTCTGCAACCACCTTACAACCTACTTTTACTGGTAACACATTATTGCCAGAAGCACACCAATTTGCATCCCCTCCATGAAGATTATGATTATGAACAACCAGTCTTCCTGCCCATCAGCCAAGGTCATCATCTCAGACCCTCATTTGGCTGCTATCAGGTCAGACAGGCCAAGACAAGAGGCAGGGCCTTTTCACTTGTGGCCCCCTAAGCAAAATGCTCTAGAACACAACCTGTTGTATTTCTGACATCTCCAACAATACTAGCACTCAAGGACACCCAATGAAGTTGATTCAGAGAGACAAAAATACTGTGGAATTCACTGCCAGTGGATGAAGTAATGGCCACAAACAAGGATGGGGTTAGGCAGATTCATGAAGGAGAGGTTTGTCAATGCTGATTAGCAATGGGGAGTTAAGAGAACCTCCATATACAGAGGCAGCAAACCTCTGAATATGAGTAGCACCAGGGGAGGCCTTGGCCCTATGCCATGTTCGTTGGACCTACAGGGTAACTGCATGAAACAGTATGCTTTACCAGAACTACCACCGGTCTGATACTTGATACAGCAGGGCTCTTCTTACGTTCGCTCAGGTCTTTTGCAGGTGTTTGGTTGTTTATTTGTTAAATTGTTATTGCATGTTTTGCTTTGTGTTTTAATAATTAATAGTCCTCCCTTCCTACTTTTTGATACCTGCTTTTTAAAAAATACATGGGTTGATACTGGCTTTACTTTATTTGCATTTTATTTGTTTCCATTCTGATTTTTTTTAAAAAAAAATACTGTTTGTGTGGGATGAACACACGAGGCTGCCTTATGAGACCCTTGGCCCCGCAAGATCCACACTGTCGACTCTGACGAGCAGCAGCTTTCCAGGGTTCCCAGGCAGAAGTCTTTCACATCCCCTTCTACTTGATCTTTTTAACTGGCAATGCCAGGGATTGCACATGGAATCTTTGGCATACAAAAAAAGTCCTCTTTCCCTGAATCACTGTCCCTACTGAATGGGTGGATTTAAAAAACAACAACTAGTACAATATTGGTTTTTGTGTTGGTTTGTGCTACAAGCCACCCCAAGAGCCTTAGGGCTGAACGTATGATGATCAGATAAATACATAAATAAATACATTTGGCCAGGACCACTGCTTCTAGATTGGCATTTTCAAGATTTCTCCCATTTCTCATTAACCTTCAGGCATGATCTAATGACTTGTGTGTGTTTTGTTCCAGAGTACCTTTCAACCCCACTGATGTTTTTAAATATACTAAGATCCTGGAAGAGGTGTGGGGATTTTTTAAATTATTATGTTTGGCAATACTATAATATTCTTATGTGCTTCTATTCTGTCTTCCATACTATATACTGTATTTCAGCATGCTATATTGAAGTATTTTAATCAATATGCTCAAGTCCCCTGTTCAAAGTCTTTTCTTTTACTGTGGTTCACTGCTGCTTTTAGTGTTATTAATAATCATCATTTTGTGTCACATAGTGGTTGAGAGTGTCAGACTAATACCAGGGAGTTGTTGTTCAGTCGCACAGTCGAGTCCGACTCTTCGCGACCCCATGGACAAGATCTCGCCAGGCCCTCCTGTTTTCCGCCATCCTCTGAAGTTTGCTCAATTTCATGTCCTGGGTTCTAATCCCCACTCATGCCATGGAAGCCCGCAGGGTGACCTTGAGCCAATCACACGGTCTCAGGCTAAACTACCTCACAGGGTTGTTGTGGGGATAAAACAGAGGAGAGGGGAATGACATAAGCCTCTTTGGTCTCCATTGGGGCAGGGTACAAATGAAGTAAATAATAAATAGTAATTTATTTTAATGCTCATTTCTGATCGGATTGCCTTCTGTATATTTTCATATTACTGCAAGCCATTCTGGGCACTCCCCAGAACAAAAAGATGGCATAGAAATCATCTTAAATCCATTTCTCCTGGTTGGTCCAATGTTCCAGATGCAGGCATGCATCACTCTTTCACTCACCCACACCCTTGGTCACTTCTCAGTTTTTCATTCTCAAAGGAGCCCATCACCTATGTTTCTGTACGAGTCTCTATTCAAAGAGCCCCAATTAGAAGTCAAGACTCAGAACACTGATTCAGGAAAATAATCAACAGGCACCTTCTTCTTTTTAGGCAGATCTTATAACAGAGCAACCAGTCCTCCTGGCCCTATAATGGACTGCCTGGCTGATAAAACAGAGAGCTGAGATTATGTTGTTCCCTTGTTGGTTGGAATGGGATAGAACAACTACATAAACATGCACTTTGTACTGTTTTCTCAACATGTTCATGTACTCCAGTGCTCACACACAAACACAGATCTTGATTCAAGAATGGTGGGATAGATATTTTGTAAATAAATAATAATAAATAAGATTGCTTGATTTTGCAAGTTTTTATCAACAGACGCATACACATTAGCAACAGAAAGGGGGAGGAGACCCCAATGCTCTCTGCAAAGCCTGGAAAGAGGAAACGTGAACAGAGGAGTCCTCAGTCAGTCTGGAAAACTAACTGAATGGCTTGGAACTCTAAAACCCGGGAGGAGATTCAGATGAGGAAAATATGTGGAAGCATTCCAACCTAGATTTCAGCTGCTATGACCACCAAGAATTGTTCACGAGGAAGGCATGTTCAAGCATGAAGGAATACCTTCCTTGCTTGGCAGTACTATGGAGACAGGAAAAGCTCTAGAGGGTGCCAGAGTACAAAAACACAGCGAGGACTGTAGCAGAGACTACTAGATACAAACAGAAATGCATGTGCGCACACACACTATGAGACAGACTTTTGGAGGGCCAAAACACCAGAAATCAAAGCCGTGCATCATATGTCCAAGTGGCAGCTATGCACAAGGATGGACACACGCAGGGCTCTTTTTGTAGCAGGAACTCCTTTGCATATTAGGCGACACGCCCCTAATGTAGCCAATCCTCCAAGAGCTTACAGAGCTCTTCTCACAGGGGCTACTGTAAACTCTTAGAGGATTGGCTACATTAGGGGTGTGTCGCCTAATATGCAAAGGAGTTCCTGCTACAAAAAGGAGGGCAGCTGTGTTTGTCTGTAGTGTGGTGGTGGAAAGTACCATCAAGTCATAGCTGACTTAGGGTTTTCAAGGCAAGATAAGTTCAGAGGTGGTTTGCCATTGCCTGCCTCTACATCACGACCCTGGTATTCCATGGAGGTCCCCCATCCATTTACTAGCCAGGGCCAACCCTGTTTAGCTTCCAAGATCGGGCTAGCCTGGGCTATCCAGGTCTGGTCTGTAGTGAAAGAACAAAACTCAACTCCAGTAGCACCTTAAAAACCAACAAAATTGTCCACAGCATAAGATTTCGTGAGTCAAAGCTTACTTCATCGGATACCCTGGTGAAATTTGACTTAAAGGTACTACTGGGCTCGAATTTTGTTCTGTTTGTACAAGAGATCAAAAGCGTGCATCATATGCACAGCTGGGGGGGGGGGGGGTAACAGATCAAAAATTCCCTCCGTGCAGGCCAGAGAGAAGAGACCAAGCCTGTGCATCTTTTCCAAGGGGGCGGACTGAAAAATCAGTTCAGCTAAGAAATAGCTGATGTAACAATGGAGCATCAACAGGAGGGGGACTGCATGCTTGGCAGGAAGGGTGGGGGGAGATAAAAAGGCCGAGAGACGGGAAACTGCACAGGAAACAAGGCCAGGAGAGAAGGTGGCTGAAGGACGCGAGTCAGAAAGGGACTTCAGGGCAGAAGCCGGAAGTGGCAGGAAGCTGAAGGGAGGAAGGGCAAATATAAGGGGGAGGGCTTCACAGGGGGCCAAATGGCTAGGGGGTTGCCAATTTTGGGTTGGGAAATACCTGATTTTGGGGGTGGAGCCTGGGGGAGGTGGAGTTTGGGGAGGGGAGGGGTATATGATGCCATCGAGACTACCCTCCAAATCAGCCATTTTCTCCAGGGAAATTGATCTCTGTCTCTCGGGGATCTGGTAATAGCAGGAGATTTCCAGGCAGCACCTGGAGGTTGGCAACTCTACAAATGACAGAAAGGCTATTGTGCAGTTGCTACAGAACAGTGACCCCCCCCCCAAGTGTGGTATCCAAAGGTACCCTGGCACCCGCCAACATGGTCCCTGGCACATACTGACTTCCCCACCTCCTCACCGTGGCCATGTCAAGTGCGACGAGAGGCCCAGTAATGGTCAGCCTGTTGGAGCTGCTATGTGGTGCCTGCCTCCTTAGTCACTCTCTCTCTCTCTCTCTTGACCAGCCTGCCTCTTTCTTCAACTAATGGTGCCTCCTCAGTCACTCACTTAGTCAGCTGCTGCTCCCTAGTCCGCCATTTTGTAATTCACTTCACCTTCCACAGCAGTGGAATCCCCAGTGTGGCCACAGGTGTAACAAGGGGCTCAACTAGACATTACAGCCTCTCAGTCTAACACAAAGAGACCTCTGCCTCCTGACTGAGACCACAGCATGGAGGGTGAAGGATGGGGCCTGTTTTCCCATTCATGAGTGGTTTTCAACACCACAAACACCAGGAGTTTGGGTTCTTGAAAAACAATAGAGCAGGACTGAGGCCCTCACCCCACATACACTGTGGTCCCAATCAGGACAGGACCTCCAAGAAGTTTGTAAACAGAAGGAATCTCATCCTTAAAATGGCCAAGGTGGACTCTGGGATGCCATCACATCTAGTTGAATCCAAGATTCCCAGCCTTTCCGCTAGAATAAGCAGGTAAATGAGGTGGCAAAAGTGCCTTTTTTCAACTTCATATGGCATAGAAATTGTCCTGTTTTAGACTCAGTGGACCTGGCCCTTCTAATCCCTGCTACGGTAATCTCAGCTCGAGGCTAGACTACTGCAACATACCGTACAGAAGGCTACCCTTGAAGACAACACAGAAACTACAATTGGTGCAGACTGTGGCAGTGAGACTGTAGAAAGGGTCATGCATTTGGAACACATTACCCCAAGGGTATGGGCACTACATTACTTGCTGCCAATTTGCTTCTGTGTTCAATGCAAGGTGCTGGCATAAACCTTGAAAGCCCTTCTTTGCCTGACACCCTCTTGTCCATGGGACCATCTCCACCCCCATATACCAGCTTTGATAGTCAGGCCAGGGACTGTTAACAGTTCCTTCACTCAGGTCAGTGAGAACTGGGCTCTTTCTGTAGCCTTTCCTCTTTTAGGAAATAGGTTTCCTGAGGGCATGAAGAAGGGTGGAAGTCAGTTAATATGGTGGGATAAACAGCTTGCTCTCCTCTTGGCATATTGGTTAAGAGTGGCGGACTGTAATCTGGAGAACCAGGTTTGATTCCCCACTCCTCCACATGAAGCCTGCTGGGTGACCTTGGGCCAGTCACAGTTCTCTCAGAGCTCTCTCAGCCCCACCTCCCTCTCAGGGTGCCTGTTGTGGGGAGAGGAAGGGAAGGTGATTATAAGCTGCGCCGAGACTCCTTTGGGTAGCGAAGAGCGGGGTATAAAACCAACTCTTCTCTTGTTAGTTGTATTTATTTTCATGAAACGAGATTTTAGCCAGTTTTAATGTCGCCAGCTGCTTTTGAATTCCAGTGATGGGGGAAGGGGGGGAAGCAGGACAGAAATATTTAAAATAAAATAGAGGGACCTCTGCTGTAGAAGATGGACAATTGGTAGATAAGCCAGGAAAGGGGAGGGACAGAGGGGACTGGATTTCCAATAGGCATCTGAAATAATCCACACAACCTTCCACTGAAAGCCTGTGTTTATTGTGCGTGAGCGTGTGAATGTTCTCATCGCAGTTCCAGCCAGTAACTCTCTATGTGACTTTCTTGAAACTGGCTGCTTGCCTTCAGTGACCCAAGCCTTTCCCTCACTTCTCCGCAGACAAAATACCACCCAGACGCCAGACTAACAGCAGAACAAAAACCCACAAAACCTTCCCAATTTACCTCTGAAATTCACATCCGTAGCCTGGGCAAAAGGCCCAGCTGCACTGGAACAGTCAGGAACACCCTCCGCCGAACATAACAAGCCCAGCAGGGCTAATCAAGGAAGAGTGGCATTTTTGTGAAATGTAATTATGCTACATTCAGCCATAAGCAGGTGGACATCTGTCTCCCAAATCACTGTGCCTGTCAGGTCCCCCCCTCTGAAATGGTTTCTGCATGTGCAACCAAAGACACGGGGTGCTGAACTACCCAGGGCTCTCAACTGCACCAATACCCACATCCGCTAGGGATGGGAATTTGCAATATCACTGCTCAAAATCTGGCCTGAATATGCCCTGTTCGTTAACCTCACAACAAGAGTAACTAACCCAAATAAAATTGTTATCCAACAGTCAAGCAAGCCACATCCCAGTGCTATTTTGGGCAGCTTCACTCTGGTTTTAGATTCTATTTCTCCCAGCCTGGCGAAAGATAGGTATAGCTCAGGATGGGAGAGAGCGATTTAAGAGATCTGTGCCTGAAAGGAACTTTATCCAACCAGAAGAGTTAGCCCATGATCATGCCAAACGGATTTGCTCTGGTTGGCCTTCCCCCCAATAGGGTTGTCAGCCCCCAGGTCCCAGCAGGGGTTACCTTGCTTTTGGGGGCTGAGATCCTCTGTTGGCCAGCAGGCCAGAGGGGGAAACTCCACCCCCAAATAGGGGGTGTGATTATGTCACCCGGAAGTGATGTCATTATGTCAGCGACATCATGTGCGATGCTCTGGTTTTTGGACAAACTCTATGGTTTTGAAGCAAAAAACCCAGAGTATTTGCCCCAAAACCAGAGGTGCGCAACATCACGGACACGATGATGTCACTTCTGGGTGATGACATTGCATCGGGACGTCATCCAACAACGTCCCACCCCCTGGAATGCCCCCCAAATTCCCCAGCTGTGACAGCGAACGGACCTGGCTACCCTGCCCCCCAATGACTGCACCACCTCAGCTATCCCCGGTTCCCTTTTACAAGTCTATATCCACATGGAGCTATTCTGTTATCGGTGGCTGTATAGAAGCTAGGTAAGTGGGCTAAACTTTGCTGGGAATAGAATGGAGGTAGAAGCCCAAGCTTTTGCCTCCCACCGTGACTGGCAGCAAGAGAGAATTGTTGATTTAGTTTAAGTCTCCTCCTGTCTGCTGGCCACTTCCCTACATCCCATTCCTTTCAGACTGATACTACAACTTTGAGCTCAGCCTTACGATCTTGTTCTTTGAACAAACCCTTTTCCAAGTAACATCACTGCCCGATCCTTCCAGTACTCAAAACTGGCTGTACCGTGGCTGTCTAGGAACCATCACTGACATCACTTAAGAGATAGGTGACTCAGCAGAATCAATGCTAGAGTGAACAATGGGAGCCAGAGTTGAACCACTGGGTTCCTAGGCAGGTCGGGCAGTCTATCCACAGGGTAACTGGAGAGATCATCATTAAGCTGCAATGAACATATCCACCCCGTTTAATGTCTTTCCTTGTTTTTGTCCAAAGTTTTGTCCATTTTTCACTCAGGCGGGTAGCCGTGTTGGCCTGAAGCAGCAGAACAAACTTTGGGTCCAGCGGCACCTTGAAGACCAACAAAGTTCTATTCAAGGTGTGAGCTTTCGTGTGCAAGGCACACTTCTTCAGATACAGTGAAACAGAATTTTTCACTGTTTTGTTTTGTGGGCCCATTCGCATTGTGCACACATGGAGAAATACATGCGTTTCCTGGGCGAAAGTTGGTACAAGGAATATTTTAAAAGCACTCTGATAGAGCCTCCTGGCTTCGGTTAGCACCAGCAAGAAGCAGAGTCGAAACGGGGATCTGGAGGTCAAAAAAGCCAAGGAGAAGAAATTAAAAAATCATCCCTAGTTCATAGGCCAGAGCAAAGTGGAAGTCAAAGCCAGATTTCAGAGAACGGTGGAAAGCAGGATTCTGGGTGGACCTCAGTGGACTGGATAAGAGGATCAGTGATAGTCTGTTGGAACCATGCAGCATACCTTTGAATATCTGTAGAAGCAAACATATAAAAGTTCTGGAGTTTCTGGCTCAGTGTTAGGAGTCTAGTGTTAGAAGAGAGGGACTTCTAGTATGACCCATCTGGGCTCTTCTTGGTTTTCAGCTACATATCTGACTGCCAGTGTAGCACAGTAGTTAGAGTAAGATCTGGGGGGGCCCATTGCCCCCCCCCCCCCGCCATGGAGTAATCTTGGGCCCATCTCTTTCTCTCTCTCTCTTAGACTAAACAAACTCAGCATTGTGAGGATAACTTTTCTTTTCCTTTCATCCAATAAAAGTTCTGTGATACATGGATCTTGAGCAGTGAATAGTTAATAACTTATCACCGAATAGACAAAAGAAGTAAAAAAGAAAATTGCAACTGCTGGAGTACTTTTTGGATCCCTGTCAGTGAGTAGATATGTAATTAGATCATAAGAATATGTATCAGAGTGAACTGGCAAACACAGTAATATATAATGCCTCCTGAGATTAGCATATAAAGGACACACTAAAAGAATATGTGCAATCATGTTGTTCTTACCCAAGGGAAGGGGCAGGTTCGTGAAGGAGGAGGAGGAGGAGGAGGAGGAGGAGATTGGATTTATACCCTGCCCTTCATTACCCAAAGGAGTCTCAGAGCATCTTACAATCCCCTTCCCTTCCCCTCCCCACAACAGACACCCTGGGAGGTAGGTGGGGCTGAGAGAGCTCTCCCAAGAACTTCCCTTGAGAGAACAGCTCTGAAAGAACTTATGACTGACCCAAGGTCACACCAGCAGCTGCATGTGGAGGAGTGAGGAATCAAACCTGGTTCAAACCAGGTTCTCTCTGTCCACGCTCCTAACCACTATACCGAAGGTAAACATGTAAACCTTCCCCTCATAACTGCCAAGGCGTGGGTGTTTGATCTGGTCATCAGGAACGCTTTGAAAAGGCTTTGGGAAGTCAACAGATAGGTATAGGAAAGAAGAAATTTCGATAGGGGAATACCAAAAAATAAGGACAAACAGGTGCCGCATACTCTAAAATTGTGAGGATAACTCAGAGAAGGGACCATCCTAAGCCTGTTGGAAGAAGTGCAGGATTCAAATGAGGTAGGACTATTTTTGGGCAGGAACGCACAGGAACAGAGTTCCGGCTGGCTTCAGAGTTGGCCACGCCCACTACAGCCAAAACCTCTGCGTGCCTGGCTACAGAGGGAAGGCCTGGAGAGTGACACACACCTCCGGTGACTCTGAGGCGGGCTGTCCCGGAGGGCCCTGGAAGGATCGGGCCTCCCAGCGGGGGCCTGCCCAGGCAAGCCAAGTGAAGGAATGGGGTGTGGCCTAATAGGCTAATGAGTTTCTGCTGTTGGGTGTGGCCTATTATGCTAATGAGTTCCTGCTGGGCTTTTTCTACAAAAAAAGCCCTGTATATTTATACCACACTTTTTGCCCTGATGGGAGTCCAAAGCAGCTGACTCCAGCATTCTCCATACCTCACAGGGTGTCTGTTGTGGGGAGGGGAAGGGAAAGGAGTTTGTAAGCCGCTCTGAGATACCTTTGGGTAGTGAAGGGCAGGGTATAAATCCAAT